>NC_139625.1:42030845-42140845 GCF_964638095.1 Poromitra crassiceps | reverse complement strand
GTGCAGTGGATCACAATTAAGTTGAGTTTTGATCAAGGCATAACCCAAAAATAAAAGTGCAAATGAGAAGTTCATGCCCAAAATTCTATAGACATTTTAGAACAAACATAGATGGAATGCTATTGTTTATTTTGCGTAGGCTAAATTAGACAAAGTTGATGCAGGTTTTCCAGGCTTGACATGGACATTTCAACTATCTACGTCCCTCTGCATTTTCATACAGACATTTTAGAAACAAAAATACCCAAAGTTCATAATTTAATATATTTTCCTGATCAGTAGTTCCAGTGAAACTGTCTGTTCACCATTCTAAATGAATGTGCTAAGTAGTATCATCAGCCTGTATCTAAAATGAGTAACCATAGCATCCGTTGGCATTTACAATTTATTGCAACACATTAATAAGCTAACATCTAATTACAACAATGAGTGACTTCAACATTTGGAGGATATGACAACTTTGATGACAGGGATGCAGCTGAAGAAAGAGAAATTGGAAAGAAAGGGGAGAAATGGCACAAGGTGTTCACACCAGGAGAAATTAAATAAAATAGAATATGAAAAAGATGACTTGGAAAAAGGTATCCTTTAAAAAGTCTGAGAATTTATATTAACTAGAAATCTTGCGCACTAGTACTATGCACGCTCGATTCCTAAGGTGGAGACTCTAGAGATGATGCGCCATCGCTGTAGTTATGGAAATCGCCCGCTCCACGGGCTCCCAAAATCGTGACTGACAGACAGACAGACACCGCCCACCCACCTAGGCGTGATCGTGGACACTCACAGTTGCTTGAGTGACATCACTGATGACATCACAGTTGCTTAAGTGACATCACTAATGACATCAGTGATGACATCACTTCCATCACAAATCGTAACTGACACCACTCGGACAGACAGACACCGCCCGGACAGACAGCCAATTAGCCAATCTTAACTAAGAAATTGAGCTATCAGTCAATAATGGACTTATTAGACTGAATTAGCATTAGAATTAGCGACACACTTCTGCACTAGTGTAAATCTAGAAACATTTCTAATAGAGTACCATGAACGCGGCAGCCGAGTATCTCTGTCCGGAGGCAGATGGAGCCGTTGGAGTACCAGGTCTGGGGGTTGATGCGGATCAAACGGGCGACAGTGGGAACAGGCAGGAGACCGAGCACCGGAGTCTCTGGATCCTGGGTCCCTCCAAATATCTGTACAGTTCAATGTTACATACATGGGTTTGAACCGGTTTGAGCATTAGGAGCCCCTGCAAGAGTCAATCACAGACTTAAGTTGCCTACTATCCTCTATAAAGTACCATCATTTGTTTTTCAAATGGTGGACATCTCAGTTTGGAACAAAACATTTCAAAATGTGTTTTGCATCTCCACAAGGTTCATAAGGTCATAAAATATAGGTAGGTGGTGGATGAAAACAAAGGTAGTGCTTACTGCTTCTTCTGTGCCGTTCATGCAGGTTCTCCAGGTTTCAGAGTCGTTACTCAGCTGGACTTTGTAGGTGAGGACCCAGTCCCAGCTGCAATGAGCACCAAGAAGGCAGGTGACGTTCAAGAAATCAGCGCTTCATAAACCACAATGTCCTGAGCTGCCCAATTAATGTTTTCTTTGTTTTGGTTCCTCCTTCCACTGACTTACCTCAGTTCAGGACCACATTAAAATGTGCAATCCCTATACTGAGCCTATACTAATTTGAGTTCATTTCCAAGACACTTTATAAACATATTGAAAATAACATAATTTACTTAAAACCATCATTTACAATCTCTAAATTATAGAGCAGGGGTGTCAAACATAGGTGTCAGAACCATCCCCTGCCAGAGGGTCCAATCTAGCCCACAGGATGACTTTGCAAAGTGTAAAAATTGAACTGAGAAGTCCTTCAATCCAATGTGATGCACTTATGGGGCTAAGGGAGGTACCAGGTTTCAGGAGGAAGTTTGTTTTCTGTATTCACCACTAAATAGTAATCTATTTTCATTACCCTTGAATATAGAGAATTAAACAGTTGGTGTCAATTGTAATGCACAGTTAACGATGGTAGATTTGATCATTTGTGCCATTTGGAACCAAACTTCAGATATGGATGCGGACACTACCTGACCTCCAGATGGAGTTTCTGCCTTGCAGGATGACTCCAGTGAACAGCGTGAGGCGGTTGGCGTCCACTTCAAGCCACTGGTTCCTGTCTTTATACTCTGCACACCAAGCACCGTCGTACATGTCCCCATCCTCAATGCCAGACTAAAAATACACATTGCACTTCATTAAGTCTCTCCACTGAGCCAAAATCCTACTTCAAAGCACTCAGAAACAGACAGGCTCAGACATTTCTAAACTATACAGCATAGATCTCAGTACCGACTTGAGCCATGATTGTTAAATAATTGCCTTCAGATTACAGTGTGCAGATTTCAGACTGCAGAAAGAGAGGGGGGGGGGGTAGGGGGGGATATTGAGTTGACCATGCGTTCCAACTGATTATTTCCCATAAATGCCAAGTGATTACATTCAAACAAACTGCAAAAATACTTCTTCACTTTAACCTCAGCAAGCACGCTGCGGCCGCTGCAGTCGATTACGTTCATGATTTTACGTGCCAATAAAAACTAATGAGAAGAAAAGTGATGGAGTGTGTGGGCCAACCACATTCTTTCAAGGTTCCAGTGGTTTCAGGACTGTACATTGGCCTTGTGGTTTGAGTGTCCACGCTGAGACTGGGAGGTTGTGAGTTCGATTCCTGGCCGAATCATACCAAAGAGTATAAAAATGGGACCCATTGCCTCCCTGCTTGGCACTCAGCATCAAAAAAGGGTTGGAATTGGGGTTTTAGATCACCAAATGATTCCCAAGCGCGGCACTGCTGCTGCTCACCGCTCCACCAGGGGATGGGTCAAATGCGGAGAACAAATTTCGCACACTCAGGTGTTTGACAATCGTTGGGACTTTACCTTGACTTGACTTGACTCTATTGGAGATACTGTAGAGTCTACAGTATCTCCAAACTCCAGCCTAAAGTTTTTTGGGGGTCACGGCTCAAAAAGGTTGAGAACCACTGTCAGTAAACTGTAGACAGAAATGACTGGTCTCTATGCTGTATTTATCAAGGCTTAGACTGAAAGGGACATAAGTGACATTTTACAGCAAAAACTAAATGTAAAATTGTTGCTTTTTCTTCAACAGGAACCATCTATATATAATTTTACAGATATTAAGATTCAGAAAATGTATATTCTATAAAAAAGCTATGTTCCTAATACGCTCTTTTTGCACCAAATGCTTTTTTGGGAGATTTGAGTATCTTGAAATTTCCCATTTATTTTAATAGATTATGGTTTCAAATGTGTCTTGATCTATGAACAAATGTGTTGATGTGACATCAGATTGAGCTCAGCTTTTCTTTTTTGATGTTGCCAAAATGTCACTTGTGCCCCCATTCTAGCAAACCCTCAATATATTGACATTTTAATTTCTATTATGTAGAGACATGTTAGTCTTCTGTCCAGAGTAAGTCCATCAGTGTCACTACTGTATATTTGAAACTGTAATTTACTGTACTTGGTGTTTTAAAAGACTGATTCAGATTCTGGTAGACTAGGCCAGACATTTAATGAAAAAGCAATGGAAGATCCACACACAAAAATGTACCCATATTAAACATTTTAGTCTGTAGTCTGTGTGACATTTGTGTGTGGATTGTATGTTTTTTGGATGTGATGTTGTACCTGGATATTGAGCCGGGCCCTGTGAGGACCCAGTCCGGGCCTCTGGGAGGAGGAAGCCCGGATCTGGCTGTCATCCACCCGCAGAGACTCCAGGCCGAGAGGAGGGCAGTCTAGAGGGGAACCAGCAGCGTTAGGAGATAGGAATCTTTGCTGCGTTTCTGTCTGTGCTTGTCTGGAGAGAGATGCTGCTGATCCTATGCAGAATTCTTCTGGGTCAGATCAGTGGAGGTTTGGAGGCCTCTGACAACCCTCCTCTCCTCTTCACCAGTTGTCTCCTCTCCTCTAGTCTCCCCTAGTTTCCTCTCCTCCTCTCTTCTCCTCTCCTCTTGTCTACTCTCCCCTTGCCTCCTCTCCTCCCTCCTCTGAGGGAAGTGGGGGAAAGTGCAGATAAGTGAATGCGTGGAAAACTTGAATGTAACTTGAGAGCGGGTGAAGGCCTACAAGTCAAACTGGGAGCAGAGCAGGAAGGACAAGAGCTCTGGCTGCAGGCTTTTTAGGAACAAGCAATAACATTCCCATCTATCACAAAGCAGGGCGAGCTGGCAGAGCAAAAGAGCTTAGGTCAAGCAATGGTTTCAACTGCAGCATTAACATTAAAGTAAGAGTTGGCTAATTTATGGTGGTTTTAGTAGATTATTATTATTAGATTTAGTAGATATTTACATTCCACAGAATCACAAACCGAAACTCATGGCTGAATCCCCTTTCCACACAATCTTGATTTAAAATCTCATCTCATCCAAACAGGGAGCATTTGTGCTGCAGTTATCCAGCTGTTTCATCTTATGGTACAAATAGGCTAAGTATTTGGGAAAATATTTGGAAATTTCAATCAACCTAAATGGGACAAGCATCTAACAAAGTTAGACCAAGTAATGTTTACTTTGATTTGGATTTTCCTTCATAGATCCTACAAAACTCTAAAAAAAAACAAAAAAAAAACAATGTAAAGTAGCTTTAATTAGTTATGTTTCACATCATGGTTAGAAAATAAAGCAAACCAGTCAACGTCATGTAATGACGTCAACATTAAATAGGCTAATTGAGCTTAATTAATGGAGATTTCTCACGTAACAGGTTTAACACAGATCAAGGTGGGCTATTTGGCTGAACTTGAAGGAAGGGGGAGGAGATCATTATTTTCCTACCAAGTCCTTTTTTGGCATTTTCTGTTTTTCTTTCTTCTTTGTCTTTCCTGGTGGGTTTTTCCTCATTGTCTCTGCTGTCGTCTTGATTGTTCCTGATCCTGACAGTTGTGGAGGATAACTTTGTCTCCGGTGTCGTCGGTGTTGCTGTCAATCCGCTGCTGCTGCTGCTGCTGCTGCTGCTCTGACGGTCAGTCACAGTGACAGACTGTTGTAAAGTTGTAGTTGTAGTCGTGTTGTTGAATGAAGAATAAGCCACAGTCGTTGCACTTCTTGCACCGTCAGTAGCTCCCAGGATGATCACTGCCGCCAGCATGCACAGTGACTGTTCCATCTTGCTCTTTGTTTGCTGCTGAGTGTGCAGCTTGTAGAGAGATGACAGAGAGCCAGACCTCCATCCCTCCCCCCTCTCCCTTCCTCAAGCCCTGCAGGCTGCAAAAACCGTAATCCATCAAAACAGGCGCATGGTTTAAATAATGTAGGTTACACAGACAGTGACCCATAAATTGCTATAGGCCTACATCCGGAATTCAAGGTGAAAATGTTTCAAATTATCTTGAACAGATAAAGTCTAGGATAGATCGAGTTCCCACTACTGTGCCATTTATTGCGGCCACATTTTATTTTGTTTCTTTGTCCATCCCCCCCCCCCCTTTAGCAGCCTACTTCCTCATAGGGAAGGTGGGTGGGGATATAAGAGGGGGGGAAATGCTGATATTACATAACATTATGTAGCCTTAGGCTTCTCTCTCCACCAAAAGAGATCATTTGAACACATTTTGACATGGTATTTCATTGAAATATAGGCCTATATATTTTTGATACAAATCAGACACATATTGTTTGACTGCACTCATAATACACTGGTATTTCTTCAAATTACTCACTTCTTCGATGCCTGCTTCCCGGGGGGCGGGGGGGGGGGTACATTTTTGTGATCAGCTCATTTCAAACATTAATCTCACGCACACACCGGCTGACCACCATGGGGTCCAGAGCCTTCAGCCACTCTGCCCCCCATCTCTGGAACTCCCTCCCACAAAACATCCGACACCTTGACTCTCTCTCCATCTTCAAATCACACCTGAAAACACACCTTTTTAAATTGGCCTATTCTCTCTACTAATTAATACCTTGATTCTTGCTGCTTGTTTTAACCATGTCTGTACGGTGTCCTTGAGAGCATTGAAAGGCGCCCATAAATAAAATGCATTATTAAAAAGACTTGACCACATGGATTCAATAGGCGACTGTATTAGGCTGCTTATTTTGCAGCTGGTAGAACATTTTCATGCTTTGGCATTGACATGTTCTTTGGATGGAAGAATAAATATGATTCACTTAAGTCCCTGAAGATGATGGACTGATAGTGTTGGTCTCTGCAACCCCCCAAAACCAGACCCCCTACTACAGCATCAAACAATAGAGGTTTAAATCAAATGAAAAATGTTTTCATATTTCTAAAAGTAGTGAGTTTATCACAGGTCAGGTATTGATAATATTGTTCCACAGGTTTCAATATTAAATTCGGTAAGATCTACTTCCTGAACTTAGGAACATGAATTGAATTGAGCCTTGATAGAAAATGTTTATATGTCCTTGGTGGAGATCATGTTTCCTTTGAGACTTTCAACCAGTCTCCTGCTCTGCTCAGTCTCTTTTTCAGGCTGCTACAGTATAGTCCTGAGATCAAAACAGCAGATGTTTTGACAAACTCACCTCATAAAGACTCAGAGGACTTGTTTCACCATGAACAACAATGGAAGCATGGTTCCAGCAACATCTCAGAGATGTAACACATAACATTATGCAAGGTAGGGACCTCAAAGGCTTTTTGCACTGAATATGTCCCTGTAACATGCATGTTAGTATGTATGGATTCATTAAGCAGGAACGTTTCTGGACCACAAGCATGCACCACCACCACCACCAATTCCTGCATTTATTGTAGGCTATTTGATAATAAAGAGACAACAAATAAAGTGAAAGGACAATAATGTATCGTTGTGTTTGCTATAGCGCTTTCTGAAACCCCATAGCCTAAATATCTCTCATTAGAGAGGGTTCTCCTTAGACTAACCGCTGATGGATGCTTGGTACCCTATATCAGTTCAAATGTTGTTCTAACATAAAAATACAAGACTCCTACAGGTGCATCCTGTTGCTGATGTTTCAGCAAATTGCCATAGCATGGCAGAAGCTCTGCCGTATGCTGTAATGACAGACAGATACATCTTATATCAGCTCAATTGGGATATATATTTTGTGTGTGTGTCTCCAATAGGTATGTAGATTTTCCCCAGAATAACCCTGTTTCAGTGACTGGGAGATCACAACATTGTGATGTGTTGATAGGCTGCCTGTAGTTTAACTGATTCTATAGCTTCTTGATGGTCCTGTTGTTTTCAGGTCAGATCAAATATGTAAAGTCAGAATTGTGACATTGAAATACAGTAGATGATGTGATTGGAAGATACAAATTCACAAGAACAAAAGCATCTGAAGAGTAGCCTATAAAACACACTGGAGACACATTGTCATCTTCCTTGTGTCGATTCCCATCCAAATGTGTTTTTAGAGGAAACCCTAACAGCTGTGTTATTTGAGTTAATTGTCCTGTGATGAAGCTGCAGCCATGTCAGCATTTATACATTTGTGTTGCTCTCTTAGCTGTCAACATTCTGCAAAATTAATCATGTGTTAGTGGAAGCAGACAAGAGAGACTGATGTCACATGTGTGCCGTAAATAGTGAGGCAACCTTTGGTTCAGCTTAAAGGTGCCATATTATTCAGTTTCCATGATTTTGTTTTCAAATCTACTATGACTCAGAATGAGAATGATGTCTTGCAAATAAATGTAGTTTAGTTAAAAATGAATCTGAAGAGTAGCCCTCATAGACCATATTGGCCACCAACAGCAGCTCCTCTATTTCAAATGAGGTCAATGTTGATGAATTATGGTATATGTTGAAAGCACAACTAATATAGTCATATTTTTAAAAGGCACAACCCTGGATGTCAAGGCCTCCTCGTAACCACTGAAGGGGGCAAGCTAATCTATTACCGTACATATCTGAAGCTGTTTCAATACATGCTGCATGGCAAATGCACCAAAGTCTAAAAGCATGAGGTTTGCATGGTGCTGTCCTTGTCCTTGTGGTCGCATGTATAGTGTGGTGGAAGCTATTTATGAACCGTTTCCCTCAGATTCATTTACATGTAGACTACAGAGAGATGTGCACTGTGCAGGGAGCCCGAAAACCGTTTCCACCCACATCCAGGAAATGCCCTTTTTCATATCTGTCATCTTTTTATAAGAACTGATGGCAGTGCATCAGATTTTCAGAACAGTAGCAGCACGA
Organism: Poromitra crassiceps; assembly: GCF_964638095.1. Classification (NCBI taxonomy): domain Eukaryota; kingdom Metazoa; phylum Chordata; class Actinopteri; order Beryciformes; family Melamphaidae; genus Poromitra; species Poromitra crassiceps. The sequence continues at coordinate 42,132,605 of NC_139625.1, read as the reverse complement.
GCCGATCCTGAAGACTCAATCTATCATGAGAGGATCTCTTCTCCTGGTTGTTCTCCTGGATTTGTGATTTATTTGTGTGCTGTGAATGACAGGTCTGTATTGTGTATTTTGAGAGGTATTGTATTCAGGAAGTTCAAGTAATCAACCCCCTCTGCAGTTTGAAATTTGAGAATACAACACCTATGTTGTTTTGATTCCATTATTCAAGATCTAATTGCAAACACGTGCATACTGTAAATATTTCCTGCATAAAAAGTATAAATGAACTGTAGAGTGTTTGTTCAATGTGTGCCTCTTAGTTTCTGAAATATTGGGGTTCCAGTAATCAACAGTAAGGATCCATCAATGCTATAATAAATTACATCACTTATGTCATTTATAACTACTATACAGAATATGAGAATAACAAGTTATGTATTATTAAGCTATGTATTATTCCCAGAATTTCCCACATTGGTAAAACATTATGTGGCGTGTGTGACTTTTATTTTGAAATCTAGACGTTTTCCTGAAACTGATTGGTGCATTTGGGATGTGACGTGTACACGGGAAATGGCCACGCAAGCGACAGGAATCATAACATTGCTTTTGAAGTCTCTTTACACACCATTTACACCGTTTTAACATTGAATATTGTGCTGTTTGGTGGAATTTTCTCTTCCACGACTAGTCCTTCCAATCTTGGACAAGCGGAGCTTGCGGAAAATCCCAACATATTTGCGTGTACTATTATGAAAACATGTTGCTGGCCATTGTGCGAGCTAAGCTGCACCTAGATAGCAAATGGCTGTTCGACAGTGATGCGAGATAACGTTAACGTTACTGTGCAAAGTAAGTATACACAGCATCTCCTCAATACCTGATACATTCACCTACTTCTCCAACGAATATGAATGGCTAAAACGTGTTGAGCTAAGCAGCTGATGTTGGTTTCCGATTCCAGTTTTTGGGTGCCTGTTTGACAGGGTATGTCTGTGTATTTACAGATGACAAGAGGACGATCGAGACAGTAGTCAAGCTGGATATAAACCGTTCCTGCGGTAACAGCATGTGACATAACCTCTCCGCTCACCCAATCAACTATCAGGCTACAAAACAACTGGTTTCAGGATGCCTCTTTTAGAAGAGTTAGCCAATGTTGCCCTGAGGGTGCCAAGTATATTGGCGTTGGACCTGCTGTATAAATGTGACATTGATGGCTTGACAGAGCACCTCAAGGCCAAAAACGAAGACATGCTCTTCAAATACAAGTATGTCATCTGGAACATGTACTATCTTGGTAAGTATGCATGTGAAATAACCAGAATGTATACCAGTTTACGTGTTCACTATTTTACTGAAGATCTTATCCAGATGATCTTACCACAGATATGCACAAGCCACTGTGTATGGGTAACATTACTGTTAGTTTCATGTGTGTTTATGTATGGATACTGTATAGTAGCGTTGTTATTAGGGCTGGGTAAAAAAACAAACTATATATTGATATTCATTTGAAGGAATTAACTGATATCGATTCATAAATCCCAATATCGATATTTTAATAAATGCCTTTCCCCCGTTGATGCTTGAAGCTTTAACCCCATTAGACTCGCGGGGTTTGGTTTTTAGCGAGATTTCATAAACATCTGTAAACATTAGTATTTTTAATAATGCACCAGGTTAGAGGGTTCCTTGTACAGTCTACAACATAAGTTATTTGAGAACCTCCTTCATATCCAAGTAAAATTGGTATTGTATGTTAACTGAAATATCGAATCGGGACCTTGTATCAGAATCATATCGAATCGGGAAATCAGCGGCGATACCCAGCCTTAATTGTTATTAGTTTGTATAATTCTATAGTCTTTTGGCAGCTTAGAAAGTCCTATAAGTAACATAAACATGGTTAAAATCATGACTGACTAACAACAATCCAAAATAGACCTAATTTGGTTTATCAGTGATTTAGTGATACACAGTTTGAATGGGATCATTTCTTGTGTGCAACTGTGCACCTCTAGTGTAGCTTTTTGTGTACTTTTCCATATGTGTCCATAATCTCAAGCAACATTAGAACACTCCAATTTGCCTTGCAGGTCATGTGATGAACGTGGTGTTGTTGGTTCTGCCACTGAGACACATTGTGACGCTCTACCTCCATATCCTCGCTGCCCTTCTCCTATATGTGGGCCATCAAATTTCCAAGTGAGATGCCGTACTACACCTACTACTACTACACTTCCACTTCCTAGATATACCATACCCAGATCAGTTGTCAGTCTTGACCTGCTGTGTATCCAGTATCCTGTAGCCTGCCAAGATCATCCTTGATTTTAGGGATAGTGTCTTGTGTTGAGGCTATTGTTTGCTGTTCTCTTGCGTTCCAATTTTGTTTTGAAACCAGATAAGAACCAGGTGTGGCAATTTGGTAGAGACGCTGCTTAGTAGTTAAACGCCTGCTTGCTTAATTCCCAGTACTGCCGGTACTGAACAAGTGCAAGTACCCCTCATGTATATGTATGCCAGCCAACTCCAAGGTATAGTATTTGCGAACAAGCTACTGTAATATTAGCTAAATGCAGTGTAATACAATACAACACAACGGTCAGTTGCTAATATGTCCTTTTGATCATATCTGTCTTGTATGACAGTGTACATACATTTATATAACTGTGTTTTTATTTTCTATGTGTTTTACAGGGATTATGTGCGTGAGGAGGTGCTGTTTGGTTATGAAGGGGCAGTGTATCTTGATTCTCTGGCCTTCAACCGATTTGTCTCTGCACTAACTAGTAGGTCCCAGTACATAACTCAGATACATAGAATTATTTAGGCTCTGTCAAATCAGCTGGCAGTCATTAGGTCATGCACGCTATAGGTAATGTTACGTTGTATCAAAGTTAACAGCCTCCAAACCAGACTGATGTGTAATGGCACACATAGGCAAAATAGCGCCACCTAAGGTTTGAAATGTCAAGACATTTCAGCCACTATTCAAAATCTGAAATTCAAGTAAATCAGAACCGTAACAGAGTCTATTCATTAATAATAATAAATTCTACTTCCGGATTGGTCAGACGTACAGACACAGACACAATTGGCTGTGTCTGCGGGTGGGAAGCCAGTGGGCTATGACTGAGTCCTGGTCACTGCATTAGTGCCTCCTCTGGTTGGTCCGGGTGCCTTTTCGAGGGGAGGGGAACTGTGGGGAATAGTGTGATCCTCCCACGCGCTACATCCTGCAGGTGGCCCTCCTTGATGTCAAGTGAAAAGAAGCAGCTGGCGACTGCACATGTATCGGAGGAAGCATGTGCTAGTCCACAACTCTCCCATGACCGCAGGGGGGATTGACCAAGTACAGTTGGGAGAAAAAACTCATAATCATAACAATAATAATAAACTCTATTTGTGCAGCATTTTCTACAGGGCTACAATGTGCTTTACACAGGGCCGCACAATTAATCATATGCTATTTTAGCTTCTAGAATAGGATGTTGGCAATACTGAAATATTAGATTTCACGTAGCATGCCCACTGTATCGGTAACAGTCTGTGTTGATATTAGTTGCAAAAAATTCTGTAACATAATTTGGCCATTAGTCATCAAGACCAGTGGTTCTCAACATGGGGTTGAGGACAACCTGTGGTCCTTGAGGGAGCTTCAGAGGGCCCCCAGCAAATTGATGAATTGTTAGACTTCTCCATTATTTCATTGAGAGAAAGATCAGAAGTTAACACAATTAGAGAATGTAGAAGAATGACTATATTGATGATAGTTTCACTGTTATCTCTCTAAAAAATAGAACAAAATCATATCTAATAATAGAATATTCTATTATTAGATATGATATCTAATAATAGAATATTCTCAGGTTTGGGTCAGAGAGACAAAATCTCATCAAATGGGGGTCCGTGGCACTAATGTGGACTACATTAGGGGTCCATGATATGAAAAGGTTGAGAATCACAGTGATCAAGACCAATAATTGCTAATAATAATAATATAATAATTGATTATCTGTTATGATCATTTTTGCCATATTCGTCATATTTTGTTACTCTAATGTGCTTTTTGTTTTGTACGCAGGTCAGATTATTCTCAGCACGCTGTGTGCCTTTCTCATGAAGACCAGGAAGGTGTGGCTGTTTTCTGCTCACATGCTGCCCCTGCTGGCCCGCCTCTGCGCTGCGCCCCACGACACGCTGCTGACCCTCAGCACCTTCTCCATGGGTCTGACTGGAGCCGGAATAGCCATGTTCCTCCTCTCACATCTCTTTGTGCCATATCGCCTTGCAAGGGCTGCCTATTCACAACTGCTTCAGTTCGAGGTACTCTAATTGGAAATCCTTTTAAAGAAAGTTATCTAACATTTCCAACTGTTAACATTTCCTTTTGCTCAGGACTGTGGTGTTATACTTCCACCCATCCATCCATTTACTTATTATTATAAATCTTCCTCTTAATTCCATGCTTGTGTGATTGTTTTTCAACTTTTTTCTCCATAGGCATAATAGTTGAACACTTGTCAAATATTTTAAAAATATCAGTACTTTATTTAAGTGTAAGTACATTATTGTGCATTTTGCAAAGTCAAGTTAAACTATTTGTGTAGCAACAACAAAAAAGAAAAAGCAATACATATAGACCTATTTTATGTTTGTAAATGGCGATTACGTATTTTGTGGCCGGAGCCGAACTGGTTGCAGAAAGTGACAGCTAGCGGTTGTCATAGAAATATGGAATGTCTTCTCCACATCTTTTAAAGCTTTGCCAGCAACAGACAGGTTATCTTACACAAATAAGATAACTCTTTCAATGGGGTGAGGTTTCCTGGCCCGTACTCACTGTCAGGATGGGTCTAGGATCCAACTACATCGCCAAAGTTGCAGTGCCAGACATCGTTATATTCCTAGTGGGAAATTCCAGCGTCTATACGGCACAAGACGTCTTTTTCCTGTATTCCGGGGATCCCTCTAATTTCGGCTTCACTTGTTTCCTCAGAGTTTCTGCAACCACGCTGCGTGCGCAACTGCAGCGACGTAACCCTGTGATGTCCACTCCAAATTGATCTATGTAACATAAAAGAAAAATAAACAACTATACATGTAATCATACATATAAACATACACACAGATATATACAGGTATTAGCGATGGGCAGAGTGTACAAAGAGCTTTTCAAATGTCTAGCAAGTACATAAAATGCATTAAAATTGGATAAGAGCATCAGCAGGCATCCATGTCATGCTAGCTTGTTGGTAAGGGTGCTAAGTAATACTCTAAAGTTAGGCAAAATTTTGGCGAGGGAAAAACAACTTTCAATTTTTCTCATAACCCGGGATACTCAAGTCCATGTAAACGCAGTCAATGTAAATGTAGTAGACTGTTTTCCTGCCTTGTTTGTGTTCCTCACTACAGCAGCAGTTTCCGCCCTCAGGTGATTGAGCTGTACAGACTGCTGGCTGTGGGCATCTCTCTGTGTTCCTCTCACTAACCTACAGTATATGGTTCCTCTCTCAGGGGATTGAGCTGTACAGACTGCTGGCTGTGGGCATCTCTCTGTGTTCCTCTCACTGACCTATATGGTTCCTCTCTCAGGTGATTGAGCTGTACAGACTGTTGGCTGTGGGCATCTCTCTGTGGAACCAGTTTGCCGTCCCGCTGCTCTTCACTGTCTTCTGGTTTGTTCTGTTCATCGTCCAGCTGTGCTCAGACACCGTGACCGTCCGTGCCTCCGCGGGCCATCAGGGAATCCTCTTCTATCTGCTCACAAGGTGTGTGAGAGGGTGAAGAGAGAGAGAAAGTGAAAGTGAAAGTAGGGTTGGGCGATATAGTTGAAATCAATATAAAATTGTTTTTCTATATCAATATAGGGATAGGGTATATCAAGCAACCAAGGTTATATCGTACCGTAAGCTTACCCTGTAATACGTGCCCACGGTATGTTGCACAATATGCACGGCACAACACGCCACACACAAATAAGTTCGTAATGGAGGACCCTTGTGTAAACATTCTCATATTAGTTCATTATTATTCAGTTTAAAGCAATATTGTTCTTCAAAGCAAAATACTTGTTTTTTTCCACCGATGGGCCCCGTTAGTCTTCCTATTTTTAACCCTTTCTCCTGCTCTGCTCCCGATTGGTAATTTCTCCCATTCATTTTCTGAATTCAATCAAATGTCTGTAGCGGACTCAGTTTTAAAGCCAGGGTGAAATATCTGGTGTCATATGATACTAGAAGACCCAAGGAATCAATTAGTACTAGTAGCAACCATGTTATGCTAGCTTGTCGGAAAGTAATAATGCTCCAAAGTTAGGCTAAATTTTGGCGAGGAAAAAACTGGCATGGCCATTTCAAAGGGGTCCCTTGACCTCTCACCTCAGGATATGTGAATGAGAATGGGTTCTATGGATACCCACAAAACCACCCGTAAAACCAGCAGCAGGGTAAAGCAATAACCCTCTGAAGATTAGATTGTATTAAACTTTATTGACTAGCAAAAGTGAGACAATTCAGCAGTGAAGAGAAATGGAATATAAGCATGCAAATACAATAAGAAAATACTATAGGCAATAAAAGGAAAGAGAAGGTGCATGTAAACACAGTTTGCTGTCTGGAAAAATGGAGAAAATGGTTGAAAAGAATGCGAGTTGCTGCATCTGGCGTCACAAGGCGTATTGAGACAGTTGAGAGTTTTGCTGCTTTGTGGGTGACGTTATTTGTAAAATGATTTCACCATTGGGAAAGTAATAATGCTCCAAAGTTAGGCTAAATTTTGGCAAGGGAAAAACTGGCATGGCCATTTTCAAAGGCGTCCCTTGACCTCTCACCTCAGAATATGTGAATGAGAATGGGTTCTATGGATACCCACAAGTTTCCCCTTTACAGAGAGGGTAGCAGCATGAGCATTTTTCGACAAGGCATTCGACGGACCTGACAGATCTGATTGTGTGTGTGTGTGTGTGTGGGGGGGGGGGGGGTATTCGCCGATACCCCAGAAAATCTCCCTCTTTTTCAAAGCCTAATGTTGGCAGGTATGATACCATGATACTTTGGTAGATACCGTACCGTACTTGAAATTTAATATCGTTACAGCCAAACCATATACAGTATATCATGATATGGCACGCATATGCAAAATTACACGTTAAATAATTACATTATAATTAATTAAATGTTCATCACATTGAACTGGAAAGTAATGTTAGATGTGATATCAAGCAAAACTGAAATTTTCAAATCATATTCCTACAGTACCATACATCATTTTGTCGAGCTCATTTAAATAAAATGTATTTGGTGTCATGAATTTTGAGAGCAGAATTGACCTCAAATCACCATATCATCACGATATTATTCTACTGAAAGATGATAAATGATAATATTGAATTATCTCCCAGCCATGTGCAAGTGTGTGTGAGCACTACGATCACAAGATGATCAAGCAAGCGTTGGATATTACTGTCACATCTGTATTGTTTATGGCCCTGTGTTTATTGTTGTTTTTATCTTCCCGTGTATGTATGTGTACCTGAAATTACGGCTGAACGATATTGAACAAAAAATCTAATTGTGATTATTTGACAGAAGTATTTCTTGTCATTTTTCAGTGTGCAGCATTTACTGAGTTTGAGTATGATGACCAATATTGCACTTAATTTATGGACCAAAGATAACCTGGTGCACTAAAACACCTTGTTCAGAAAATCCATTTTGGACACACACAACTAATTAACCGCAACTAATTGGCTGCCTCTGCGATTTGGAAATTACAGAAGTTGATTTTGCGATTTCAAATCTCTTTCAGTTAATAGGCCCTTCTCACGGGGGCCATTTTGTGTCGAAAAGGCAGGGTAAACACAGATGCAAACAAAACACTAATGAGGGTTTCCAACTTCCATGATTGGATTTTGGAAACCCTCATTAGTGTTTTGCTTGCACCTGTGTTTATTCTGCCTTTTCGACACAAAATGACCCCTGTGAAAATGGTCTATCGTTCAGCTTTAGCTGAAATTCTGAATGTTCTGTTGGGTTGTTTCTCCATGCAGTGTCTCTGAATGTTGTGCCACGCCCTACTCCCTCCTGGGACTGACATTTGTGGTGTCCTACCTGGCTCTCGGTCTGCTCAACCTATGCAAGTTCTACCTGGGAGGCTACGCAGCTGTTCAGAATGACAATGTTATGCACAGGTGAGAGTCCGAGACCACAGCCAAACTGTCCTAATTTTTCTACCATCACGTCACAAAATGTTACATATATTATCATTTTAGAAATTTGACAAATCTTTGTTTGCTATTTATGTTTTCTTTAGCCCTCTCTGCATGGCATTATATTACCCGGGGAGGTCTTTAACCTTAGGACCACAGGGATTGTATCCCCTCCAGGACAAAGATTTTCTCCAGCTATCCTGCTAAAATATACCATCTGAAATTACCTACTGCATTTTGAGTTAACTCTGACATCCTGGGGTCATTATAATCCAGTATAAAACCAGCAGCAGGGTAAAGCAATAACCCTCTGAAGATTACATTGGATTCAACTTTATTGACCAGCAAAAGTGAGACAATTCAGCGGTATAGAGAAATGAAATATAAGCATGCAAATACAATAAAAAATACTATAGGCAATAAAAGGAAAGAGAAGGTGCATGTAAACAGTTTGCTGCCTGGAAAAATTGAAAAAATGGTGGAAAAGAATGCGAGTTGCTGCATCTGGCTTCACAAGGGGTATTGAGACAGTTGAAGAGAGTTTTGCTACTTTGTGGATGACGTTATTTGTAAAATGATTTCACCGTTGGGATTAGGGATGAAACTATTACCGGTTTGATGATGAATCGTGATAGCATTACTTTGTCAAATTAAAATTCTCATTAAATGATGATTACCGTGTTTTAGAACACGGCTCTCTTGAATACTCGATTCTGATTGGTCAATCAACAATATTCACCGGTCATTATTTCTCGGCAACCGACCGCTGCTCTGCCACACCTGGATTAATCAGTTGATAAGAGCTTTTTGTCAGCAAACACTACTAATTAGGCCAACCAGTTGCAGCTGTGGTGTCTTGTGTGCCAATTACGAATGAAACCGCTTTGTCGTTGAAAACGCTATTAAAAAATCAATTTGAATAATTATTTTTGTCAGATTATTGAATGATTTAGTTGTAGGCCGTGTTCTAAGCGGGATAATGTATATTGAGGCGGTGATTACTGGGAAATAATGACCTTCAGGTGAACGATTAAGCCCTCCGCTACGCGTCGGGCTCAATCCACCTGTCGGTCATTATTTCCCCCGTAATCACCGCCTCAATATACATTATCCCTTACTTAGAACACGGCTCTCTTGAATACTCGATTCTGATTGGTCAATCAACAAGATTCACCGGTCATTATTTCTCGACAACCGACCGCTGCTCTGCCACACCTGGATTAATCAGTTGATAAGAGCTTTTTGTCAGCAAACACTACTAATTAGGCCAACCAGTTGCAGCTGTGGTGTCTTGTGTGCCAATTACGAATGAAACCGCTTTGTCGTTGAAAACGCTATTAAAAAATCAATTTGAATAATTATTTTTGTCAGATTATTGAATGATTTAGTTGTAGGCCATGTTCTAAGCGGGATAATGTATATTGAGGCGGTGATTACTGGGAAATAATGACCTTCAGGTGATGATTAAGCCCTCCGCTGCGCGTCGGGCTCAATCATCACCTGTCGGTCATTATTTCCCCCGTAATCACCGCCTCAATATACATTATCCCTTACATATAGCGCTTTGAAAAACACGGTAAATACCCATCATCATCCTAAGTTAGCAACAGTCTCCCAGCCTTGGTGAACAGAGATGGGCAGTATTTTAAATACATGTATTTCAAATACGTATTTCAAATACATTTGTGTATTTTGTATTTGGCTGGACCCAGAAAAATAAGATGTAATTTGTATCAAAATACTTTCAGACCTTGTATTTTGTGTATTTTAAATACATAAAATACTTTTTTCTTTAATTTTATGTCATTTTATTCTCAAATTGACACATTCTTACCATTGACACAGGTTTAAACTGTGGAGAAAAAAAAAGTGACATGTCACTTCTACTCTACCTCTGATTGGCTTACCCTCAGAACAAACTCACCCACAAATCAGAGGCAGAGTAGGGTCTTGAGTCAGACTTCACATCACTTCTTCATCTAGTATGAAGCCTTGTATTGGTGGAAATTCCCCCATGATAAATTACTAATATAAATTGATGATTAGATATTGCATGCACTGGCCTAACTGCAAATGAAACGGTTTACTGCATATCAGTGTATCATATTAGAAAGACACAACTAATTATCTTCTTAATTAAAATTGGCGAAGTGGGTGGCAGTGTATGTTGCGGCAGTGTGGGTCATGATTGGGATGTCATCAGGGATGTCATCAGTGATGTCACTCGGTCAATTGTGGTGTCATCAGTGATCTCACTCGAGCAAATGATTGCCCAACTGTGATGTCACTCAGGCAGTTGTGATGTCATCAGTGATGTCACTTGAGCAACTCTGATGTAGTATTGCACGATGGCACCAAGTTGGGTGGGCAGTGTCTGTCTGTCAGTCATGATTTTGGGAGCCCGTGGAGCCGGCGATTTCCATAACTGCAGCCATGGCACATTATCTCCAGGGATAGTGTTATGATGTCGGATATCTAGGGCTAACATAGTCAAAGTTCCAAAACTTGACGTTAACATGTAGAAGTGCTGCCTGTAAGTCAAAAGCCCTCACAGAAGGTGATTAACAGCTGAAGTGAGGGAGAAATTAGCTGTGCTGAAAAACAACTAAAACTGAAATGAAAGAACTGTAATGTGTTAGAGGGTACACAAAGGAGAATACTGTCACAGAGGACTAAGAGATGATTTACCATCTAAGGAAACCAGAAAATGTCACATTTGAGAAGCTGGAATCAGAGAATTAGGACATTTTCCTTACAGAAATGGCTCAAAATGATGAATTGATGATCAAAATAGGCAATTAATGTAATATTTGGCAATTAATTGATGGATTGACTAATTGTTGCAGCTCTTTATCAGTTTTTATAAAATGTATTTTTATGTATTTTCAAAATACAAAATACGTATTTGTATCTCAAATACATTTTTCAGACCAGTATTTTGTATTTGTATTGTCAGTACTTTTTCAGTCAGATTTTTCAATATAAAACTTGATAAAATGATTCCATTGAGTGTATCAGTACTTTTTGAACATTTTCAGCACATTTTAACAATACATCGATAATACTGATAACAGTGATGATTTTGGTCACTATAATCGTGATGTGAAATTTTCATAGTCTCATCTCTAATTGGGATGATTGACTAAAATTATCAATCAATGACTGACTTCCCCTGGTAATCCTAATGCTGTTTGCTGTAGGTTTGTGTATTGTTCTGCTCTGTATTCTCTGTGTTCTTACTCTCATCATCAGAGGTGTGACGGAGGGGGTCACTCTGCTCCTGCTTGCACTTCAGACGGGTCTCTTGGACATGCAGGCACTGCAGCGCACCTTCCTCCTCAGCATCATCCTCTTCATCGTGCTCACTTCCACTTTGCAGTCTATGATCGAAATCACGGACCCGGTCATTCTAGCCCTCGGTGCATCACGCAACAGGTATAATAATTAATTTCCAACTCAAAGCTTCTCAAACCGAGATGTCTCAGTGCAATGTTTACGTTTGATTCTACATCAGGAATCAAGTGTGCTAAACTGAACAAAAGGCTTTTCATAATTTTGCATTGTTCTCATCTTGTATGCTCCTATGGCATTTTGTTTTGTGCTTCTAGGAGTCTATGGAAACACTTCCGTGGCCTCAGTATGTGTCTGCTCTTGCTGGTGTTCCCAGGATTCATGGCTTATAAAATCTCCCAGTTCTTCCACATGGACTTCTGGCTCCTTATCCTGGTGTCCAGCTGCATGCTCACTTCTCTTCAGGTGGGGGACTTACTCTATATGGCTAAGGAAAGTCTGCTGGCTTACTAGTTGCAGTATTGCCTCTATACGGCTTTACATGTGGATCTCAATGGATAGAGCATTTACACTAGTGCTACCAGGGTTAGGGGTTCAATTCCCACAGGTAACACCTACAGCTGAAAATATATACAGTCATGGATAAAACATGTAGGATGAAAGTATAACTTGAAGTAAAACAAATGTGTACTTTGTTTATTTCAGTGTAGAATAATGTTTCCATTATATGATATGGCTGGTGTTTTTAGTGCATTTAGTGAATAAACACACTGTTGATTTTGGTATTTTCATAGGATTTGTTGATGATAAGAAATCATTTAAAAACAGAAGGTGTATCCTCTAAAGTTGCCAAGTTACAGAATTCCCTCTGTGTTGTTGAATATCTTCAATTCTACTGAGTCATGTCCTGTTTGTCTCAGGTTACAGGCACTATGCTGATCTACTTCCTGTTTGTCTCAGGTTACAGGCACTATGCTGATCTACTTCCTGTTTGTCTCAGGTTACAGGCACTATGCTGATCTACTTCCTGTTTGTCTCAGGTTACAGGCACTATGCTGATCTACTTACTGTTTGTCTCAGGTTACAGGCACTATGCTGATCTACTTCCTGTTTGTCTCAGGTTACAGGCACTATGCTGATCTACTTCCTGTTTGTCTCAGGTTACAGGCACTATGCTGATCTACTTACTGTTTGTCTCAGGTTACAGGCACTATGCTGATCTACTTCCTGTTTGTCTCAGGTTACAGGCACTATGCTGATCTACTTACTGTTTGTCTCAGGTTACAGGCACTATGCTGATCTACTTCCTGTTTGTCTCAGGTTACAGGCACTATGCTGATCTACTTCCTGTTTATCTCAGGTTACAGGCACTGTGCTGATCTACTTCCTGTTTGTCCCAGATTACAAGCACTATGCTGACCTACTTCCTGTTTGTCTCAGGTTACAGGCACTTTGCTGATCTACTTCCTGTTTGTCTCAGGTTACAGGCACTATACTGATCTACTTCCTGTTTGTCTCAGGTTACAGGCACTATGCTGATCTACTTCCTGTTTGTCTCAGGTTACAGGCACTATGCTGATCTACTTCCTGTTTTTCTCAGGTTACAGGCACGATGCTGATCTACTCCCTCTTCATGGTGGAGCTGTTCCGCAGTGACCCCATCAGCAGCCTGGATGAGGTGATCTACTGGGTGAACGCAGTGAGCCGGGTGCTGGAGTTTGTGGTGGCACTGTGTGTGGTGGCCTACGGCACCTGGGAGTCTCTGTTTGGGGAGTGGAGCTGGATGGGCGCCTCGGTCATCATCATCCACTCCTACTTCAATGTTTGGCTGCGAGCGCAGTCCGGCTGGAGGAGCTTCCTGCTCAGACAGGAAGCGGCCAAGAAGATCAACTCCCTCCCCAGAGCTACGACGCAGCAGCTGCAGCAACACAATGACGTCTGTTCCATTTGCTTCCAGGTTAGTCACGTTCTCATCCTAGCATAATAAGTAGAGGGATGGGACGATATAGTTATTTCATGTACGATTCGATGTGCGATATGGGGTTCACGAGAAAATTATGTGCAGAATTATGTATATTTCTGAGACACAAATCTTCCTAGCCATGGCATTGGCTTACTAGAATGTAAAGAACTATGTAAAAACTAAAAATGCCAATAGTGCAAATTTGTCTCTGTCTCTCTCTCTCTCTCCACAGGAGATGAGTTCTGCTGTGATTACATACTGCGGACATTTCTTCCATGGTAATTGCCTCCGCAAGTGGCTTTACGTACAGGAAACCTGCCCTATGTGCCACCAGGCGGTCCGACCCACAACACCGAGTCAGGGTTCAGGTACGGCTGGACGATATGGCCAAAATCTATATCACAATATACTTCTTCATATCAGTCGATATAATTATTACGATATTAGTCAATTAGTGTGTTAACACACACACAACACAATGAAGTATTTCTGATTCTGAACACTATAAAAGGCCATGGGGAAAATGACCAAGAATGCCCATTTATGTCACAATGGATGTCTGCACCTACAAACATGTCTGGAAAATGTGGCAAGTCTATTGTATTCTGCTTGAAGTGATTGCATTGACAAAGCTACACCGGGTCAGTGACTGATGCTGTAAATAATGTATATTGAAATGAAAATGTAGTAAAATATATCTTTTACATTGATTTATATTGTCCACCTCCAGGTTCAGGCGGCGCTCAGTGGGCACCGCCTCAGAGAGACACAGGACCAGATCTGGCTGCACAAGAGAGAGAGAGAGATCAGACCGCCGGCAACAACGCTGCCCAGGAAGCCCCGAACGAACCGCTTACTCCCGGTCCCGCCGAGCGGCGGGAGAGGCCAGAGAGCTGTGGGGGTGGAGCCAGTGGCGGAGCTGACCACGACACGCTGGGCGACCCTCACAGGGAGGCTGTCCGAGGCCTTCGTTTCAGCTCCAGCGGAGACTTTGTTGGCTTTGTGAGCCCGGTGTCAAGCTGCTCACAAGGGCGCATAGTTAGTTCCTGGTCACCGCTGAGTGAAACTCCTAGCAACATGCACAGCTCAGGTGAGGAGAGCGGCGAGACGCGGTCGGGACACACCTGGGTGAGTTTTAAAATGCCGGACGCATCGCTGCAGTCATTGACTCCCCCCGCTGTGAACGAGGACGATGTGGAGAGCAGGTCTGATTCTGAGGGAGCCGGACTTTGCGTGGCACTTGAAGGCCTCGCGGCGTACTCTCATACAGTACGACGAAAAAGCTGTGGTAATCGGGAGGAAAATGGTGACGACAGGATAACTGAAGTGGACTTTGTCGACAGCAGTAGATTCAATGGCTTGACTGAGTTGTGTGAAAATGAATCTGATGCACTGTCTGAGGAAACTGGAAAGACCCAAATAATGAAGAATTGTGCATCAAATACGTAAATCATAGAACAATCGCGATTCACCAGAAGGAAATTATACTGACAAACATCCGGAGGCTTTCTCATCTGTATGACCCTCGTTAGCCAAATGTCCTTACACTGTCTACAGTGTCAGGAGTCCTGGAAGTCGCTTTCGAAAAGGGCACAGCACATATTCACACTTGGACCTGGACCGGTTTCAGAGGTGCCAAATCTGTCCCGAGGAGGCCCTCTCCGCCCACAGAATGATGTCACCTTCTCTTGCACAAACACAGAGACACAGTGACCGCCCTGCGTCAGTGCCTTCAAGGGGGTGAGGGGGTGACTCTCCAAAAAGTGGACTCAAACACATTTGCCTTCTCTCCATGAACCAATAGGGAAAATGTTATCCTTTAACTGACAGTAAAATGAATGTGCTTCTATTCAGTAAACAGTCCCTCCAGGATTTCACTTTTTTTTTTGGTGATTGTTCCAATCAAAAGTGATTGATTTTGCGGCAGCTTTTCTCAAAGATTGAAATGCAATTGGCAAAGTTGCAAATATCTTGCTACTATAATAGGGCGGCCAGCAGCATGGCGCACAATTGCTCAACTGCCCGTTGAGTGGGCGAGACCGAGCTGCTGGCGATTTGATTTGAGGAACCTGTGTTGCCGTTTTTGCTGAGAAATTGCTGGAATTTTGACAAATTGAAACCCCCCACAAAATGGGGGATATTGGTTGAATTTGCATTCATTATTGCGATAGCGAAATCACAATTTCCTGGAGGGACTGAGTAAATTGATGGATACCGGTAAATGGGTATGGATTTGAATTGAGAGACAAAAATGAACTGCATATCTGAATTGTACAACTGTACAGATATTGTAAAACAGATATTGTAAAAGAAAATTATGTAAAGCAATTATGTTAAAATATTTACCAAATCATACAAGTAAATATGTTTGCCAATAGAGAAACTGAAATGGTATTTTAGTTATGATTGATTTTAATTCCATTGTCCTACTGTTTCTATGTATAGTAAAGCAGAACTCAGCTCCCATGCCATGTCATTTTTGTCGGACTGGCAAAAAATAAATAAAAAAATTAAAAGTGTCTGTTCATAAGCGTTTTGCCTGTCTCTCTCGGTAATTAACTTTTTTGTTTACGGTATATAAATATATTATGAATGAATGAAAGAATTATGTATGTATGTATGACGGTCCGCATCAACAGGGCTGAATCATTGACAGTGGTGGTGTAGTCAGGAATGTCATACCGAACCGACCTGGATAGCTAGGCTTAGATAGTGAGGTAATATGCAGTTGTGCGGTGGTAGCATGGAGGGGGGTGTTTCCAGGACGCTGGATTACACTGTTAAGCCTTCTTGAGGTGTCATGGGCCTAACTTAACGAAACGTCGGTGAAGGAAGGTGCCCACTTGAAAACCCCAATGACATGCTTCATACTGCTGTTGGCTAGGGTAGGTAACTGGTGATTTGTGTCTTGTTTATTAGTTTGTTAGCCTGTTAGCTTGTTTTATTCTGGATTGGGCTTCTAAATGTGTTTTTCCTCGGATTTTGGCACAAAGGATAGTAACATCTTGTCCTGTGTATTAATTAATACTATGTATATTTGGATGTGTGTGTGTGTGTGTGTGTGTGTGTGTGTGTGTGTGTGTGTGTGTGTGTGTGTGTGTGTGTGTGTGTGTGTGTATACATATACTGTGCGTGTGTGTATATAATGAATCATGATTATGAATGACACTGTATAAAAGATATGCTGACATGGCGACTCTTGGCGAGTCAAATTTATACATTCTTCTAACCAGATGTTTTTTTTAAACTAGAACATGACTTCTTTTTCGTCCTATTTTAGACGAAAATAGGCCGAAAATGTCTTCACGTGTTTTTTAACCAATCTTGTAACCAATCTGCCATCACATCCTGCCTGTCACTCACAGCCAGAAGGACCGCCTTAAAATAACGCGTAGACATCAGCAGCTAACGCTAGTTCTCTACACACAGTATCGACAGAAAGCAGAGGAAGAGGATCTTTGTTGCCTGTCTTCCTTAACTGAAACACGCACTTATTCAGCCACAAAAAGGGATACAAGTGACCTGATATAAAGCGTACCAACTACGAAGAAAGTCCAGGCTATCAAACCGTCGGGTAACGTAGTCTTGCGGCGAATATAAGCTGGATAAGAGAGCTAGCATTGTTAGCACCTCCGCGCATACGTAGTAGTTTAGCTTGCTAGCCAGCTAGCGAACATTTGCGCTAGCTTGAGACGAAAGGCCGTCGAGCTGACTTCACGTCAGTTGTCAATAAAGAGCTAAGCATCCTGGCACATCACGGTTGCCCCCCATTACCTGGATCTAAAAACACTCCGAGAGAAGAGAACATCGAGAGAGGATGGCGCTGAAAAGGATCAACAAGGTAAGTTAGCTTAGCTCGCCGCGCTAGCCTCCCTATGTAACCTCGTTTAGCTAACAGCTGTGGTGTAGCTACGTTGTACCATGTTCATGGAAGTGTGTTAGCCCGCAGTCATCCTGACGTAAACATTTGGCGTGTCTCTTGAGTGAGCGAGTTTCAATGTTGGCGCTGTCTGGCACACACGGATTGCAAACGCTAGCCAGCTAGCGTTACTTTATGTTAACCGAGGACAGGGAAGTGGGTTGACGATAGAAGAGGCCACACAAATTGCCCAACATTTCATACCTTGGCTTACATGAACAGATGACACCGGAATGCTGTCGGGCGATGGCAACAACACGTCACTTGAGCGTCACGTAACATAGATGGTATCTGGTTCATAAATGTCCATGTGCAATCCATTAAAACATTGTATGTGTCGTGTCATGACCTCGATTAGTGTTACCAGAAGCCATGACTCATATCTGAAACTGAAACTGCCTGAGCGGTCTATCCTGTATTCATGATACATTTCCTTGGTATGCTTTATTTGTTGAGTCTGTGCACATCCAAGGAGGACACATCCCACGAAGTATCTTGTATTGTATATCAAAGTAGAACAATGCCTCCTGCACTCACAACATGGCTTGAAGTCGTGTAGTGTGTTGCTAACTAGAACCTTCTGCAGGAAATCCATTAACTAAACGTGAACTAGTATGTGACACAGGCCCAGGGTTGGGCGTTGCCCCCACCTCACTCTAAAATAGCTGGAGAGCTAAAAATAACAGCAGAAGCAGTAGTAGCCGCTCAGGTCTCATCTTGCCGTCAACCATGGAGCCGATAACGAGGTGGCCTCCTGCCCCTGAGCTGCCTGACGCACAACTGAACATGGACAGTGTTGCCAGATACAGCTAATGGTTTTGTAGCCCAAATACTGTTCAAAAACCACCAAAATGTACACACAACTGCCCAAACAAACTCACCCAAGCCCATTTCCCCCGCACAATGGAACGAACCCAAAACAGCCCAATCGGCGGAAAACAGCCCAATCTGGCAACAAGAAGCAGGGAGATGGTAAACCTGGCAGGAGGTTTCGTGAAATAAACAAAGCTTACTATAATGTAACGTTAGCATCTCTCATTTCCCTGGGTGTCTCACTTTGCCTCTCTGTACTACCAGGCTCCGTATCAGGGTCTAACTCTGTGCCAGGATGTTAAGTGGTACTCGGTCTTGTGCATTGATTTCAGATTGTTTTGTCTCTGCAGATTGATGCAATCTAATGGCTTATTGTTCCAAACCTCTTTTCATTACAGGAGCTTACCGACCTGGCTCGTGACCCTCCGGCACAGTGCTCAGCAGGCCCGGTGGGCGATGACTGTAGGTGTCTCAGTCCTGTTCACACTTCAAACATATAATAACTGAATACATGCAAGCAGAGGGCTCGCCTTCCAAAATGTGACTTGCACCATTTGGAGGCACCTGCCCTTAACAAAATTATTGATGACACAAAATGAAAATGCATTTTGGTGCATTTGGAAGTGTAGTGGGTAACAATATGAAAAGACAGAACAAAACCTAGTGACTTGATCCTCTATATCTTTAGAAATGTTTACCGTAATAACTAAAGTGCAATGTCAGCAGCAGAACACAAAAACTACCACCACTTGAAGATAAAATGTGAAATAAAATAAACATTGTTGTTATTATCAAGTCTTAATATCTGAATAGTAAGGGACTGTCCGATATTTATGTGGGGTGGGGTAAAATATGATACATAATTAAAAAGAAATCAACTGCCCTCCCTGACATTTATATTATTTTCTCTGCCCTCTCCCTGCACCTGTAAAAAAAAAAAAAAGATATGCCCTCCCCCACCCACAAGTTCACCCTTTTATAATTTCATACACAACTTTGAAATAAAATAAAGCAGCAATGTAAACTTTCAAACTGACGGTCATATCTGGTACGAAGGCCATTGGTGAGGGCCATTGGATTGAAATTGTAGGCTATTCCTCATAATATACTTAGCAAGGGCAGCAACATTTCAGTGATTTCAGTGATAGAAAATATAGCCATATGCATGGCAGATATTGATTTGGTTCCTGTTATAGGCTAATTATAATTTAATGAGATGCGCGGCGGCTCTACTGAACCTGATTATCACCTATCATATAGTGGCATTTTAATCCATTTAATGTCAATCAGAAGAGCTCCTCCACTGCAAGCCTTCTATTTATCCTACACAAAATTATGAGAACAATATTCTTCAAAGGCCTATATATGCGCAGAAAGGAATGTTGTATGTGCGGGTGTTGTAGGCTATGTGCAGGCAGCGGGTCATCATCACATCATAATTTGGTCGTGTGGTCAGTTAGTAAAATTGCCACCGTGGTTACATAACTTTTGAAACGAGCCACAACTTAAGCGCATGTGCACGTTTGCTCGTATCATCGTATATCATAGGTGCGCTCTGGCAAAACAAACAGCGCTACACCTCTGTGAATATGCATGAGAAAGGAGCTGACGGGAGTTCCGTATGGGTAGGCTATTGTCCTCCAGAGTAGCTACAGGCAAGTGTCTCCTCAGCTACAGCCAGCAGCACACAGAGGTTTGACCAAATAGGAATAAAAGATTTGCGTGTGGGTGGGTGGATAGGCTACATAACGAAACACAATGCAAATTAATGCAAAACAGAAAAGAAAAAAACTTTACATGCCCTCCACTTCTATCACAAAATAAATTACCTTGCCCTCCCCAGTACTCAAAATAAAATCAAAATGCCCCCCCCCCCCTCCCCTTTTTTTTTAACCCCCCACCTAAATATCAGACAGTCCCAAAGTGATGCAAGATGTGGGGACCAATAGAACGATTCGCACACCAAGGAGCTCCCATTTAGAGTTTTATTTTATTGCGTGATGTTTCGAACTGGAGCTCTTCCTCTGACACTTTCTGATGAAGAGGAAGAGCTCTGGCTCAAAACGTCACTCAATATAAAAACTTATTTTCTCCACTTTGTAATGTATTTTTGATCCAGCACCCACCCTAGTAGTGCTTTTTGGATGTGCATGTCTTTTTCCATATATTACCAATAGAACGATTGACATAGAAACAAAACATTGTGTTTCCTGACCACCATGGCAACAAATTAAAGAGACTAGAAATCTCACACGATTCTAGGGTGGGGACTCTGGAGATAATGCACCTCACAGCTAGAAGGTCCTGGGTTCGATTCCCGCCTGGGGCGCTGTGGGCGCTGAGGGTGTGTTCCCCCATGTCTTCAGTGCCTACTGCCCAGGTGGGCTATCTCGTCAAAAGGGTCTTTCTGTGTGGAGTTTGCATGTTCTCCCCATACAACATTTGTATGGACCCCCACTAAAAACATGCAGAAGATTGTCATGTGACCAATGACGACAATGTTTGAAGATGGTCCCCAGGCCCTGTACACAAGAAAGCCGCCTGGCCACCGGAGTAAGGACAAAAGAAAGATTAAGAAACTTAAGAGTAGGCTGATAGAGTGATGTCATTCGAGCAATTGTGATGTCATCAGTGATGATATCATCAGTGATGATCTTATTCTTCTGTGGTGTTTTATGGCAGTTGGCATCCTTTGTTACATTACCACCTCCTTCTGGATTCAAGTCTTCTCCATCAGTGATGATGTATTCACTGATGTCACTCAAGCAATTGTGATGTCATCAGTGATGTCACTCGATTTAAGTGGGAAGCAGGGAAGGGATGCTGATGATGTCACAATGGCTCTGTGTGTGAAGGCCTAAAAACTTAAAATATTGCTGTAATGCCCTCTGTGGGCGGATTAAAAGAAATGCACCAGATTCATTCCAGACTCCTGAAAAGTGTTTTGGCAAATTTTAGAGGCGATCAGAGCAACGGTGACTTGAAATGTCAGACAAACAACCAGACAGACAGAGATGGCTCCTGAGAAAAACATTGCGGTGTGAAAGGAAATGGTGTCACCTAGATGTTGCAAAGACGGAGCCATTATCAGCTTGTCGGTCTTGTCAGAAGTACAAGCATAGTTCCTGTCAATCAGCACATCTGTGGCTTTCTTGTCGGTTCAGTTAGCTTCCTTACCTGATTGCTAACTCTCATGTTCTCTGTTCTCGGCAGTGTTTCAATGGCAAGCCACAATCATGGGACCTGTAAGTAGACGTTTTTTAATCATTGCTCTTGTGTTTTTTAAGCTGCATCATGTTGATTTTTGCATTAAAGGTGCTGTAAGTGATACGTATGTTTTGGTTAAAATACATTTAAGTGTTAAATAGCTCTACATTCTGACAGCCATCACTCATATAGAGTGTAAAATTGCCCAATGCTCTCTCCTGATTGGGATGGGGATCCCTTATCAGTGATGGCTGTTGGAAAGTAGAGCTATTGAACACTTTATTTTTATGTTATTTTAATACCGCTTACAGCACATTTAAGATTGTGTTGCTGGATGCTTCAGATTTATTCAGAAGGTTGAAATTTGATACAATCATTAGTTCTGGTAATTATTATTTTGTGAAATGTGTTTGTCTTTCTCCCTTTCAGAGCGACAGTCCATATCAGGGAGGCGTCTTCTTCTTGACAATTCATTTTCCAACAGACTACCCTTTCAAACCACCCAAGGTGAGCCAGGATGCTCGCTCACACACAAAATGTGGTTTGCCCTTTTTATATTGTTTTTCTCGACTTCATACTTTTGGGAAATGGCTGAATTAAACTGTATTTTTCTGTATCTTTCTTTTCTTCTTCCTTACATTTTCTCTTTCATTCTTTCTTTGTTTCTTTTTCTCTTTCTGCTTGCTTTCTCTCTTTCATAGGTGTAGCCATTCATGTGTTTTATCTAGCCTTATTTCATCTAACAAGCCAGCTACAGTATCTATACACACAGGACTCTTATGTGCATGGGAAATTTAAATTTACTGGCAACATTGATGGATTGTACATGAGACAGATTCATATCTATTCTAGAAGATTATTTGCTATGCTGTTCCCCTTGGTGTAAAGCTTGTTATTCCAGGAGTGGCTATTGAGCCCGCCTTGGCTTTGACCTCCCTATGTCAGCAATCACAAAGCCTGACCTGATCGAACATGATTTCCTTTGTCCTCACTGCATGTTGTTTTTCCTTTTCAGGTTGCATTTACAACAAGAATTTACCACCCAAATATCAACAGTAACGGCAGCATCTGTCTGGATATCCTGAGATCACAGTGGTCTCCTGCACTAACTATTTCTAAAGGTATGGATAGTCGCAGAACAACACCTTACTGGATATCTTTTCTTGTATGTGACAAAAATTACACTCATTGACTATTGACATCAAATAATCAACGATTGGACGTCACTGGCAGAGTCTGAAATTACATGATTACATTTACCAATAGTGTCTATCCCTTAGTTGTTGAAACTATGGTGAACATCTCTGTAGACAACTGACTTGGACGATACTGGTGGAAATATCAAACATCCGATCTCGGTTTCTACGTATCCCAGAAACTGGGTTAGAGTTTACATGTACAGAATACAGATAAGGCTAAAAACACAGAAGACAATAAAGGCACTTCCTGGTAACTCATTTGAAAAACAAATAAACAGGATCAAACTGTTTCCTGTTTTCTTGCAGTTCTCCTGTCCATCTGCTCACTGCTATGTGACCCAAACCCAGACGACCCGCTAGTGCCAGAGATCGCACGAATCTATAAAACAGATACCCAGAAGTAAGTATATATTGCATGATGATGTTTTTAATAAACAATTTGAACCATTGTTTCAAAATTGTGCAAAAGAATACCTACCCTATGTTGAATGAAAACTCATGTGAACTCCAGCCGGAATCTGGTGTGTAACCCAGTTTCACTCTGTCAGGTATAATAAACTAGCTCGGGAGTGGACCGAGAAGTATGCCATGCTTTAGGGTAAGGCCAAGGGTTGGCTCGTGGTATGGATTTGATCAATGTGTTTGTGATGCTCTTGGTCACCTTGACATAACAAGAGGCGCTTGTTGCTGCCTCCCCAATGTCCTTCTGCAGTCTGAAATGTAAGTTTTGGGCTTTGGACCTGGTTCACCAAAATGTGTGGCTGCCGTGTGGGACTGATAACATTTTTTTAGATGATTGACTGAGGTGATTATACTAATATCTGGATAAGTTTACATTTACAGCGTAACCCTGATATCGGCCATATGCCAAACATTGCCAATAGAGAGGTCCAGTAACGAGTCCGGAAATCATCGATGCTAACGCCCCTGGTTCTAAACAGTTTTCGCCTATGGGAGTTTTGAATGGGTTTTTGGCGCGATGCTTCTAATAATCTCTCTGGGCAACGCTGGCTTAATCAAACGCGAACCAGTGTTTAGTAACATCATCTTCACACATGAAGACCACTTTTATGAGTTTTGAAGCTTTTACATGCCGTTAAACGGGCGGCTAGCTAGCAAACGGCTAAATGAGACTACACTTTTGAGTCGATGTGGATATATACGTCAATAACGTCACCACTTCAAACGACGAACACGGAAATTCTCTTTCCCTCACCTGGTTCAGCCCCGTTCAGCCCGAGGTAATCAGTGCACACATCCAACAACAGTCCAGGTTAGTGCTGACGTGACGTGAAGCCTATGCGACAGTGTGTAGTTCTGGATTAGCTTAGCACGAGCTTTTTACTTCTAGGGCTCGCATTTACGCTACAAAACTCATGAAAGTGGTCCTCATGTGTGAAGATTATCCCGCTGAACCTTGGTTCGCGTTTGATTAAACTTGCGTTGCCCACAGACATTATTTGAAGCATCACGCCAAAAACCCATTCAAAAATCCCATAGACAGAAGCAGTGTAGAACCAGGAAGTTCGGGACTTCCGCATTCAGCCTACAAAAATACGTCATCCCTGGACCTCTCTATTGAGGCCTTGGTTGAGTTGTTTGATACCCTACAATTGAGTACCAGTCACCAACAATAAACCAGTTAAGGCAATATTAAGAGTATAATATATCTGTATAAAATGTTCAGACACCAGCTACTCTAATACTTTTTATTTCCGCAATAGTAGGTTACTTCTAATACAGGTAAAATAAATAAGGTCGCAATAGTAGTAATAAGTACTAGGGCTGCAACTCACGATTATATTAATTATTGAATTGAAATTTTATTATTCCTTAATACACAGGACAAGATGTTACTATCCCTTGTGCCAAAATTAATCATTTAGTCTATAAAATGTCAAAAATGATAACAAATGCTGGGGCCACATGAAATCAGACTCCCCCCCCCCCCCACCCCCAATTATTAAAAAAAAAAAAAAAAAATCATTTTGGTTACTAGAATAATTAAGTCTACTTTTGATTTTTATAATTAGGCCTACTAGTATAAATTTCAGCTAAAATGATTGTTTTACAGTTTATACCATTTTTATTACCAAATTCCATGATTCCGTCCCATTTTTTCAGTTTTGCCGAAATCATATGGCTCTACAAATGCCCATCACAGGTACCCAATCCCAAAGTGACACTGTGATTCGTGATTTTTAAAATGGAGAAAAGAAAAAATGTAGCATCCGTGAAGCTGTAACCAGCAAATATTTGGTATTTTTACTAAATGACTAAAATGATGATTTGATTTCATTATCAAATCTGTTGTTGAACTAATCGATTAGTCGACTAAGTACTGCTTGCCATAAGTTATGCGACAATAACTTAGATATGAGACCGTGTTTAATACTGTGGTAAGAGTAACTGTGTTTCACTAAGTCAGAAACTGCAGCAACACTTGTAGTATAAAGAACAACTTTAATTAGACCAGTGGTTCTGTGATAGTAAATTATTGATCCAAACACCGCCTCAAGCATCCCACCTGCTGTGTTTCCCCTCTACCTCCTGAAGGTACTACAGCTTTTTTTTGGCGTACCCCAATGTAACCCCCGGGGGTACACCTACCCCACTTTGGGAATAAGTGAATTAGACCAACGCGTTTCAGGTTGTCGCCGAGACGCGTTGGTCTAATTACAGTTCTTTATACTTCAAGTGTTGCTGGAGTTTGTGGCCTCTTGAGACCTTTCCTTTCTCCATACACCTTGGCAGTGGATGAAGATCTGCTAGAAACGTCTACTCTAGTCTTCCTACATCTTAACTGTGTTCTTATAATCTGAGTACATTATGCAATTGCAATGTGTAAATGCGCCGACCCAAAAGCATCAGTTGAGCAAGCAGGTTAGGATCAGATCAGAATCCTCTGTGCATGGGAATGTTGAAACTAAACAGCCGTTGGTTGCTCTCTGTTGGCAGCATGAATGAGCTTGTTTCTCTTGCGAAGTGGGTCCTACCCAACTTCACTTTGTCTCCATACAGTCAGCATGACGAGGAGTCTGATGTGTTACAGTTACAGGACAGTATTGTAGTCCGATGTGTTACAGTTACAGGACAGTATTGTAATCTGATGTGTTAGAGTTACAGGACAGTATTGTAGTCTGATGTGTTACAGTTACAGGACAGTATTGTAGTCTGATGTGTTAGTTACAGGACAGTATTGTAGTACTCGAGTCTGGACTCAGACTGAGTCCTGGACTGATTTTCAGGACTCGCGACTTGGACTTGGACTTGAGTATTGATGACTTGCATTCATG
Organism: Poromitra crassiceps; assembly: GCF_964638095.1. NCBI lineage: Eukaryota > Metazoa > Chordata > Actinopteri > Beryciformes > Melamphaidae > Poromitra > Poromitra crassiceps. The sequence continues at coordinate 42,106,723 of NC_139625.1, read as the reverse complement.
CATTCACACTCAGAAGTTGGAGACAGGGACTTGTTGATTGATTGTTTTTGTTTTTTGTAATAGTCCCTAATAATTTGGCCTAAATTATTGATAGCTGGAACTCTGCAACCCAATAACGTTTGAAGATGATGATGATGATTGATTGATAGCTATATTAAAGCTGCATTCAGCTATGTTTTTGTGTTAAAATAAGTGTTAAATGGCTCTATATTCTGACAGAAATAACTGAAATGGAGTGTTTGATCAGTAACTTGGAACCCCCACTGTCCTCTATCTCTCTCCTGTAGTACTGCAGGCAGGGTGGACGTTGGATTCGGGGTGAAAAAATACATATAGTCCTCCTTTATAGGCATCGCGATCCGCCCTTCCGTTTCCCAGAAAATGCAAACATTTCTCTGATTGGATAGTTTGAGGTCGGCGCCAATTTTTATATAATCAGATAAAAATTGACATTTTCTGGGTAACGGGAGGTCGAATCGCGATGCGTATAAGGACAATAAATGTATTTTTTCACCCCCCGAATCCATCGCCGCTATCCGTGAGACTCTACGAGTTACAGTTGCAGAGATATGTCCGCCCTGCCTGCAGGACTACAGGAGAGAGATAGAGGACAGTGGGGGGTTGGGGGTTCCAAGTTACTGACCAAACACTCTATTTCAGTGATTTCTGTCAGAATATAGAGCCATTTAACTCATTGAGTGCCAATGACGACTATAGTCGTCAATTCAAATAGTAACGTTCAGTGCCAATGACGACTAAAGTCGTCAATTGCGTTTTTTGACGGTGGGACGTGGATCAAAGCCAGATCCATCTCCTGTGAAAGTATGGTGGATGTTGAATGTGTAAAAGCTATTTTACAGACCCATTAGGTGGCGACAGTGCTCTCCAGATTACAGAAAGGCGAGGAAAAAACAGAAGAAGTCATGGGGAAACGGAAATCGCATCCGTATGCATCGATATGCATGAAGCATAACGTTAGCTGTGCCTGCAGCAGCCAATCTGCTGCCACAATTGAGCCTCTCCGTGTCCGCTGCGATAGCCCATCCGCATGATTAGTTGTGGAGTTGTTATTATTCTCAACTGGAAGCATGGGAGCCGGTGACAAATACACGCGGAACGCTGTAAAAAAGCTGGATGTAGCGCACTTTTCAGTACAGAGCAAACACAGCAGAGAGCCACCAGAGACACTCCCACGGAGGTGGGGTTTGCAGTTGAGCGGGGTGGGGCACGCAGGGCAGCATACAACACTGACCCAGACAGACCCAGACAGCAGGACAGGATTGGCAAACGCAAGCTAGAATATCTGATGCCCACCAGCAGTAAATCAAGACCAGCAAGAAGCTGCAACCAGCAGCGCACGCAGGGGCCAGCGCTAGGGATGGGCATCGAATTTCGAATTTTCGAATAATCGTTATTATCAAGGTCGACTTTTATTATTGAAATTCGAAATTCGAAAAAAAAAAAAAAAAAAAAAAAAATTTGAGTGAAATGTTGCATTGTCTCCCCTGATTCTAAGTATAGTCAAATCGCTTGGTTTGAGCAAGTAAAACAATTTTTATAAGCATTTTAAGCAAGGTTTATGGAAAAATGAATGGCGGATGAAATCCCATGAAGAGGGAGAGGGGGTGACTTTGGCACCCCTTTGGCACTCAGACCTGAGCCTACTAAATATTTAATGAACCACTCATGATTGTCAAAACTGTTTTTTATTTTCGAAAATGTCAATGTCATGTAACATGTTCTTTACTTCAGTGGTGCAATGCTTGTTTGAGCTAAAAATCCACAGCAGAAGCTTTTTATATTAATTAATAAAGCCGTAGACTTAGAATCAGGGGAGACAATGCAACATTTCACTCACAAGAAGAAAAAAAATTACATTTTTAATTTTTTTTACATTTTTATTTTTATTTTCGAATTTCGAATTAAATTCGAATTTGGCCAGCGAATTTCGAATAGTGTTTTTGCTAGAAATGCCCATCCCTAGCCAGCGCTGCTGGTTGCAGCTAAAAAATATTATTTTGCCAAACAAAATTCCTTTGTTTTCACTGTTTTATTGAAGGAAATTATTTTTGAGGTGTGACCACATCAGAAAATATTAGCTTCAGAGTCAGTCATGTGCTTGAAATGCTTCATTTCACAAAAGGCTAATTATCTCAGCTTCTAATTTGAAACGTCTCTTTTTGCTCAAAACAACCTATCTTCTCCGGCTCATAACTAAAGAACGGAAAATGATATCAATAAACTTTTTTTTGCTGATGATAGAAGAGAGTCTCCTCGTTCTTTGTGCGTGTTCGGTGTTTACATAGTAATATCACACAATATTCTGTGGGCCTCGAGAAATCACTGAAAACGCTCTGAAACTCTGGCACTGGGAGCGTCCGTTCTCCAAAAGTGGCTGGCACTCAATGAGTTAACACTTATTTTTACACAAAAACATCGCTGAATGCAGCTTTAATACCGTGACATTATTCAATTTTGTGCAAGGGCAGGCATGTGCGTTCCACCTACATGCGGATTCATGCTCATGTTCAGTAATTGGGACGCTGACTCAGACTCAGGTAATGGGGACTCAGACTCTTCTTTGGTGACTCTGATTCAAACACTGGAACACTGGAACACACTGGAACACACTGGGAGTTTAGACTCGACTCGGACTCGATATAATGACTTGACTACAACACTGTTACAGGAATACACTCAACTTTTGGTCAAATTAGCTTGCTCTACTCTAGCATTTTGCTGCGAACACATTTGTGGTGATGCTAAGCTAGCTTGCACCTTTCACTAAACGCAGTGTGCATGCGCTGTAGCAAATCACATCAATCTTGGACGCACAGAGGGGAATGTATGACTGTTTTTAAGTGGATCCTGAAGCTTCTTTGCCAAGAAGCTGGTGTGCTTCATCAGTAGGTTGAACTTTCCTTGAGTGACTATTTTCCCCTTTCTTCCTCTTACAGATACAGCAGAATAGCAAAAGAATGGACACAAAAATACGCAATGTGATGGCATCCTTTGGAGAGCTGGTGGAAGAAGTTGTCGCTGGATCCAACTTAAAATTTTCGGGTTTCTTTTTTCTTCTCATTTTTTGTTCTTGTTAATCAGGCCGTTTGACCCCCTCTCCCTCCTTTTTCACCCGTGCGCTCATAAGAAGATAGTGTTTTTTCTAGTTCGGACATGTGCCAGTTTTCAGTGAAGTTTTTTCGGCTGCAGTTTTGTACGGAGTTTAATCGCCATGGTTCTGAACTCTCTGTTTGAGCATGCACCAGTAAGAAGGCTGGGCTTGCCCTGCGCTGACAGAATTGATGACGTTACTCATTATTCTGCACACGCATTGTAGACGCCCATCCAACTGCTCTCCTGACACCCAGCCAACTCTAGCCTGCACGTCATCCCATGCGGGACCGACCATACGTTTCCTCTGGGCCGGGTTTCTCAGAGCATTCATGGATCATTTTCGTCTTTAATTTCTGCCCTAAATTATATATATATATATAAAAACATATATATTTAAAAAAAAATCCTACTAGCAAAATCCACATCTGTCTTAATTGGGACAGCGGTTATGTGAGCAAGTTGCAGAATGGAAACGGAGAACATGTTAAATCTAGGAAAGCTGTGGGAAGCTGCGTCTTGGCTCCTGTGTTCGCCCCCTGGACTGGTGTGATGTCAGTATGCTCTTCTAATCATTAGTATTAGAAACCTATTACCTGAGGGGGGGGGAAATGTATTTTATTCCACAGTCAAGTGTGTGTACAAAGAAGCACAGCAGTATACAGTATATCAATGTTAAGGATACAAAAGTATAAGAACTTCAATGTTGTATTTTATGCATGTTAATAAAGGTAGGCTCTTATATCTGATGTTTCTGCAAATTGAGTGGATTGTAAGGCTAGGCAGTTGGAAAACTTGGTCCCCCTCAAAGGCTTTCTATCATTTTCTTTTTGTTATTTAGAAGTTAGTAGAAGAGCTATTAGTTTAATGCCCACTCAAACACTGTCTTCTTGTAGCCCTGAAATATTGATGCAAAGCAGAGGTTGATAATCAACTCGTGGCTCTGTCTCCTTTTAGTTTTCCCTCAATAAAATTACTTAAATCATTCAAACAAACTAGACTGCTGATTTTAGTTATTTCCTGTTTTGATGGTGATTATTTTTCCCCTCCTTTTTGGAGTTATGTTGAATATGAAAAATTAGCAGTTGAAGTCCAAGGCCTCTATGCATAATATATAATTTTTAAACCTTTGAAATCACCAGCCAGTCTTGTATAAGAAGAATTGACCTGTTCTCATATATGTGGATTTCATTCTTGTGTAAACATGCTTTGAATTCATGCTTGCCATAAATTGCTTATTTGTGAGCTGTCATTTTGTTTTGTTGAGGCCTCCAGAAGAAGAAGAAAATTGGCTTCCTTTCATTCAATCCTAATTGAGTTGAAAGTACAGTGCAAAAATAAAATAATTTAAACAAAAATCTGAAGCACAGTAGCATACAGTTTCCTCACAATAGGACTGGCCTTGGTGATAATACATTAAGCTGATGCCTGTATGGTCCGACCATAAATCCCAGCCTGTGTCCCAAATGAAATCGCATGGAAATTGTATATTTAAAAAAGGGTAAAATGCCAAAAGTAGTAGGCTTCTTTTCTGAGAAGCTGACATTTCATACATTTGGGTGTTTTAGAGTTTTGAGTAGATGCCACGTATAAATGTTTGCTTTCTGAAAGTAAAACTAATTATTCCAATGGGTGCAATATAATAGTGGAGGAAGTGAGACATTTGGGCTCCTGATATGACACTTTCCAATAAAAATGAAAATAAAGGGCTACTATTGAGGACAATTTATAAATCATTCAGAATAAATATTTTCCTCTATGATATACAGTAAGACCTATATAGATGTTTTGCACAATAGCTAGCTTTGAATTGTACAGAACAGCATAGATTGAACATGCAAGAAGAAAAATAGAATACAATATGATTATTGTAAATTAAGAATTTAATAGGCTACATAAATACTACAACTTTTTTTAAATGAAGCAGTAATTTTCATATTCAATTTTAAATTCATTTGAAAGTCGGTCAGGTATGACGCAATTCTTCTTAACTTTCCTAACCTCGCGTCACCAGGCTCTTCTCGGCGAGAAAGAGCCTGGCTCCCGCCCACAATTGATTTTGTCACCCTACTGGTTCCCGCCTAGAGCCCGCCCTAGACCGGATGGCAGCGTTTCTAGCTCGTCAACTTTCACGTTAACTTGACAATTTGACCCAAGTATCAGAATCCTCTTTCACCGTTTTGACCGGTGTGTCAGGCGGTGGTGGCGGAGATACCATATTGCATAAACGTTTTGTTTTATGTAACGCTAGCTTTGTTTTGATCAGACTCTAGTTTAGGTAACATCACCGCGTCAAGCTAACGGCAACAAAGACGTTGTTAGGCGCATTGCCATCCGGTGTTAATTCTGGGTCCGGGGTTTACGCCCCCATGACAAAAAGCGGGGTGGAAGGTGCCCAGACTCCCATGCTCGTCCACGTGCAAGAACTTTGATCAGCTGACTCACTGCCACCCAGACGGTCACATGACAAGGAAGAACCGTTCGGCAGTAAACAAACACGATGGAAACCCTAGATTGTTTTAAAGAAAATCCTCTTGGTTTTACTTGCCTACAACATCGCACTAACTAACTATGGCTCTGCCAGGAAAGATGTTTGTGTGTTTTCTGTTCGCGTGTTGTAGCGTGGTGTTATCAGGAAGTGCCCTTTCCTCAGAGAAACGCCAACTGAGTCTGAACGGGAAATGGAGACTGACCAACTCCAACGGATCTCTGTCAGTCCCTGCACAGGTGCCAGGTTGTGTCCACTCTGCTCTGCAGCAGCAAGGCTACATCCAGGTAGGAGAGGCTGTGTTTATTCTGTGTTAGCATGCATTTATGGTGCAATTTTCTGTCGTATGCTCTGTGAGGTGTTTTTGTTCTCGAGTCCAAGTCAACTCTCCCGTTGAAACAATGGTTGAAACAGAGTAAACCATCACCTGGCTGACTTCTGCTTGAACTATTGGTAATCTGAACATAGAAAACGGATCAATATGCTAGCTACATACACTGGTTGTTCATGGGAACCTGGATCTATTCTAATCAGTGTTGGGCAAGTTACTTTCAAAATCTAATATACTGCATATTACTAGTTACTTTAATTTGAAAGTAATAAGTTACTTTACAATATTACTTTCTGTGTAGAGTAACTTGTTACTTATTACACTACTTTTGCATTACTTTCACCAAAACAACAGCAGCAGAATGACATTGCCCGAAACCATCCCGAAAAATAATTTAAACCGCCTTGAAGTCAGTGTAAACAATCCAAAATTCTAAATTTTATTATTTTCCTTTGTTATTGTCATAGTGGGGGGGGGGGGGGTGCATAAACACAGTTTGATTAGGAAATGATTGTATCTGTTTTAAATATGCGCTTTGATTTAATAAAATGTAACTCAATTTGTAACTTGAGTTACTTGACAAAGTAACTGGTATAATATTACTTAAATCCTATAAGTAATAAGTTGTATCACTGAGTTACTGCTAAAAGTAATATATTACATGTAATATGTTACTTTTGTAATGAGTTACCCCCAACACTGATTCTAATGCAAACATTTGATTGGCTTCCACATACTTTAATGTGTTCCCCTACAAGACACATTAATTCAAAACACTATTACTGTTGCTATCACTTGCCCTGTCCTGCAGGAGCCTGGTGGTTGGGGTCATTGATTTAGGCTGATTGGGTGCACCAGGGCCTGGTGTACTCCTTGGGCTTTAAAAGCCTTAGATCATGTCTCTCCCTCCTCATTAGTTAGTTTTAGTTCATAAATTGTTTTAACTTTTACTTTGGCGTATGACTCCTCCTTTAATTCATTGAGTTAGAATGTAACAAAAAAGTGCACGTGCTTTGAGTTCACATGTGACATTTTTCTTATTCTTCTCATTGTTTATTGTGGGTAATGGAGAATTTTGTTTTAAATGCTGTTTCTAGCAATACAACTCTGGGGAAAACACTGAATACATTTTTGTAAGGAGTTTTATAGCCTAAAAATGGTATTGATGTTGATTTTCAGCGCAAAATATCAGTTCATAGCAGGTATTGGTATAGCACTGCACAATTGAATCAAAATCGCAATATGGCCGGCCAAGTACAATATTCAAATCGCAGGAGCAGCTGCAATTATTAGATCAATGTCAAATGTGTGACAACATGGCATTAATGACAACATGGCATTAAATGGAGCATTGTGGCGCTACAGAGATGCCCCAGCCTACAAACCATATTCTCCAGACGTAAGATCTATGCTTGTTTCGTACAGACCTCTTTATTTTATTTTTTTTAATTTACTTTTTATTGACAGTTGACAGATTATTACCATCACATACTTGCATTGTATACATTGTAGATATATACTGCCATAGGTTTTTTTTTTATGAGAGATAAAAGAAAAGACAAAACCACAACAGCCGCAACAGCAACAACAAAACAAACAAACAAAAAACAAACAAAACAGGGAGTCGACTTTTCCTTATACATTTATCTTTGCTCCAAAAAAATAAAATCTGGCCTAATGGGTGTTATATATTGAACCCAGCATTCCCATCTTGAGGTAAATTGTTCTACTATATGGTTGATAACAGCAGTTAGTTTTTCCATCTTATATATATCCATTGTAATATTCATCCATTCTTTCACATTAGGGCTTTCCTGTGATAACCACTTCCTGGTGAGAGCTTTTTTGATCAGCTACCAGCAATATATTAATCAAATATCTGTCTTCTTTCAACCAGTCTTCAGATATACATCCAAAATACATTGTTTTACTATCTAGGGGTATTACACATTTGAAAACATCCTATATAGCTTCATGAATCTGTTTCCAATAACCCATGATAACGGGACAGTCCCAAAAGACATGATAGTGGTGTACTATTTGACTTCCACAGTTTCTCCAGCAAGAAGATGAGTTATTATCATGGTACAGACCTCTTTAAATATCACGTCACATCTTTATATATCTCTTTTTTTATGGAAAATGAAATACAAAAATTACCATTCGCTCTAAACTCATATCGCAATGTCTGTCAGTATAATCGCAATATGTTTTGTTTTGTTTTTTTATTCTACATATTGTGCAGCCCTATATTGGTATCAAAAACCCATATCAGTCCAGCCTGAACATGAGCGAGAGAAATAAAATGAAAAGCAATGAGCTTTTGTGAAATGTCATTCCAGCAAGCTAAATTATTTTCTCTCCTACTCAGAACCCGTACTTCAGGTTCAATGATGTGTCTTACCGGTGGATTGCGTTGGACAACTGGACATACACAACCTCGTTTTTGGTGTCATCTCAGCTGAGGTTAGAGTTAAGATTCTACTAAAAATAATAATATATATATTCAAAGACTACCATGTTCTCTTCTTTGCATAGGTTTTATACTAAGACTTATCTGTGGTTTTACTGCATCAACAGGTCCAGACGGAAAGTGCTTCTTGTCTTTGACGGCGTCGACACTGTAGCATCAATTTGGCTGAATGGAATCACTGTGGGGAAGACGGATAACATGTTTCGCCAATTTGTATGTAAAGTGGAAAAGGGCAGTACATAATACATAATACACATTCACAACAACATTAGAGTAAGGCTGGGCGATTCTACAATTGTCTTTCAGATAGCGTGATGGCGGTGATGCACAATTTTGCTGTGTAAACTGAGGATAAGCTAATATTATTGAAAAGACTGACAACATTTGTTTGACATCACACCTAAACTTTACCATTCGGTTCAATGGGAGGAGCATTCATTTAATTATTTAGTGTGATCTTGCATACAAGAGCCATATCGAGATATATATAAATATATTGTGATGTTGATCGCCCAGCCGTACATTTTTAGAGTGATTTGTGCATGTCTCTTTAAAATGGCTGCTCTTCCCGGTGTGCAGGACTTCCCCATCACAGACTTGCTGCAGGAAGGGGAGAATGTGCTGAGAGTTAGCTTCCTGTCTCCTGTGCTTTACGCCTCTGAGAGGAGGAAAGCCCACTCGGCCTACAGAGTTCCCCCGGAGTGCCCCCCAGAGGTGCAGAGGGGGGAGTGTCATGTCAACTTCATCAGGAAAGTGAGTGCTTTAGCTTCTAGCCTCTTCTAGCTTCTTCTTGCCTGGGGAGGCCTGGACTGTCTGATAGCATTTCATCCAACAACCAGGGTTGGACCAGGGTTACTTGACCCTTCTTTTGTCAATTCACACCAAGACAAGTCAATCAACATGGGTTAATCCGTGGTCATGACAATTCCTATAGGACCCGGGTCACAAACCAGGAGACATGCAACAATTAACGGCATATTATCATAACAAATCGTAGTCTGACTCGCTGGAAGCAGGATGCGGGGATTAGCTCCGCCATGTGGGTGGTTTTGGGGTGGGGGTAGGACCATTTTCCATGTTGAAAACAATTACCGGTAGCTGTGTTGTTGGGGTACTCTCAAACATTGCCTCAAGGGCCATAAGATTGAATGGCCACACCACTGTGCTGTGGGCTTCAAGGTATGGATGTACAGTAGACTGTTGACTTGTTGGTGCCGCGGAGGCAGACAACCACAATGCACTATTTCTACTTTGCTATTCAATGAGGCTTTGAATCTTGTCTTTCAGTTCTTATGTGTTGTATACAGTATGTGTTGTATACAGTATGTGTTATGTGTTGTATACAGTATGTGTTGTATACAGTATGTGTTGTATACAGTATGTGTTATGTGTTGTATACAGTATGTGTTGTATACAGTATGTGTTGTATACAGTATGTGTTATGTGTTGTATACAGTATGTGTTGTATACAGTATGTGTTGTATACAGTATGTGTTATGTGTTGTATACAGTATGTGTTGTATACAGTATGTGTTGTATACAGTATGTGTTGTATACAGTATGTGTTCTTATGTGTTGTATACAGTATGTGTTCGTATGTGTTGTATACAGTATGTGTTGTATACAGTATGTGTTATGTGTTGTATACAGTATGTGTTGTATACAGTATGTGTTGTATACAGTATGTGTTATGTGTTGTATACAGTATGTGTTGTATACAGTATGTGTTCTTATGTGTTGTATACAGTATGTGTTGTATACAGTATGTGTTATGTGTTGTATACAGTATGTGTTGTATACAGTATGTGTTGTATACAGTATGTGCGCAGAGAAATGAACAAAAGCAGCAGACAATCTGTACAAGCTGTCGATAACACTTTCATCTAATTTACTCTTGTGGCATCTGGATCAGATTGATCCTATCTGATAATAGTTTTGGGACTGATTCAAGATCAGTCAAATCCTAGATGGCAAAGAATCTGATTTACAAAACAGTATAATTCTAATCCAGATAAAAACAAACTGGATATCCTGATGACATACTGACAGTTCCACAGTGACAATAGCACATAGCACAATAGCAGAAACACAGAGACAATAGCACAACAAAGACAGATAAACACCTGATAGACAGTAGACCATGCACTTCACTCTATATATACATATGAATTAATAACTGTGTTTTGGTGTAGGAACAAAGCTCATTCAGCTGGGACTGGGGGCCTTCTTTCCCCACCATGGGGCTGTGGAAGGCAGTTCGGCTGGAGGCGTTTGATGTGCTGCAGCTCTTCCAGGTTTCCTCTGTTCCTCTCTACAGTAGGTCTCACTTAGTTATTGTTACATTTCTCTCTCTACTGGAGCCACCTAAAAAAGCATTCATATGGGTGTCCGGGTAGTGCAGCGGTAGATTCCCTGCCTACCAACATGAGGGTCGCAGGTTCGAACACCCGTGTTACCCCCTGCTTGGTCGGGCATCCATACAGGCACAATTGGCCGTGTCTGCGGGTGGGAAGCCGGATTAGGGCTATGTATCCTGGTCGCTGCACTAACACCTCCTTTGGTCGGTCGAGGCACCTGTTTGAGGGGGAGGGGAACTGGGGGAAATAGCGTGATCCTCCCACGTGCTACGTCCTGCCGGTGAAACTCCTTGCTGTCAGGTGAAAGGAAGCGACTGGTGACTGCACATGTATTGGAGGAAGCATGTGCTAGTCTACAACTCTCCCCAGATCGGCAGAGGGGGTGGAGCAACGACAGCAGGGGCAATTGGCCAAGTACAATTGGGGAGAAAACGTGGGGGGGATGGGGAGTTTCAATGCTCCATGATGGTCTCAATCTGTTGTGTCCAGACGCCTCCCTCTCTCAGTGGAGGGTGCAGGTGGAGCTGCTCGTTGAGGTCGTTGGGGAAACAAACGGGCGAGTGACGCTCTCCGTCCCGGAGCTGCTGTCCCAACAGACGCTGCACGCCCGCTTCCTCCCAGGACAGACCCACTACACCTTCACCCTGCACATCAACACGGTACTGACAGACCCACAACACCTTCACCCTGCACATCAACACGGTACTGACAGACCCACAACACCTTCACCCTGCACATCAACACGGTACTGACAGACCCACAACACCTTCACCCTGCACATCAACACGGTACTGACAGACCCACAACACCTTCACCCTGCACATCAACACGGTACTGACAGACCCACTACACCTTCACCCTGCACATCAACACGGTACTGACAGACCCACTACACCTTCACCCTGCACATCAACACGGTACTGACAGACCCACAACACCTTCACCCTGCACATCAACACGGTACTGACAAACCCACTACACCTTCACCCTGCACATCAACACGGTACTGACAGACCCACAACACCTTCACCCTGCACATCAACACGGTACTGACAGACCCACAACACCGTCACCCTGCACATCAACACTGTACTGACAGACCCACTACACCTTCACCCTGCACATCAACACGGTACTGACAGACCCACAACACCTTCACCTTGGCCATTAACACGGTACTAACAGACCCACAACCGCTTTCACCCTGCACATCAACACAGTACTGACAGACCCACTACACCTTCACCCTGCACATCAACACGGTACTGACAGACCCACTACACCTTCACCCTGCACATCAACACGGTACTGACAGACCCACAACACCTTCACCTTGGCCATTAACACTGTACTGACAGACCCACAACACCTTCACCCTGCACATCAACACGGTACTGACAGACCCACAACCCCTTTCACCCTGCACATCAACATGGTACTGACAGACCCACAACACCTTCACCTTGGCCATTAACATGGTACTGACAGACCCACAACACCTTCACCTTGGCCATTAACACGGTACTGACAGACCCACAACACCTTCACCTTGGCCATTAACACTGTACTGACAGACCCACAACACTTTCACCCTGCACATCAACATGGCCAACACGGTACTGACAGACCCACAACACCTTCACCCTGCACATCAACACGGTACTGACAGACCCACAACACCTTCACCCCACACATCAACACGGTACTGACAGACCCACAACACCTTTACCTTGGCCATTAACACGGTACTGACAGACCCACAACACCTTCACCCTGCACATCAACATGGTACTGACAGACCCACAACACCTTCACCCCACACATCAACACGGTACTGACAGACCCACAACACCTTTACCTTGGCCATTAACACGGTACTGACAGACCCACAACACCTTCACCCTGCACATCAACATGGTACTGACAGACCCACAACACCTTCACCCTGCACATCAACATGGTACTGACAGACCCACAACACCTTCACCCCGCACATCAACATGGTACTGACAGACCCACAACACCTTCACCCTGCACATCATCATGGTACTGACAGACCCACAACACCTTCACCCCACACATCAACATGGTACTGACAGACCCACAACACCTTCACCCCGCACATCAACACGGTACTGACAGACCCACAACACCTTCACCTTGGCCATTAACACGGTACTGACAGACCCACAACACCTCCACCGTGGCCATCAACATGGTACTGACAGACCCACAACACCTCCACCTTGGCCATCAACATGGTACTGACAGACCCACAACACCTCCACCTTGGCCATCAACATGGTACTGACAGACCCACAACACCTTCACCCTGCACATCAACACGGCCAACACGGTACTGACAGACCCACAACACCTTCACCCTGCACATCAACACGGCCAACACGGTAATAACAGACCCACAACACCTTCACCCTGCACATCAACACGGTACAGAGGACCAGAGTGAAAATCAGTGCTTCCATTTTGAAGTTGGAAAGGAATGTACACTGTGAAGGAAACTTTCTTAAATAGACTTTGAGATCAGAGTTGTCTTTCCATATTTAATTGTTTGCGAACAATGGCACAAATCAGTCATCAAATGATAGAGCAGGAAAGAGTAATGATAGTCATTCTGTCTCATGTTTTATACTGGAACATTGCTGATGTGCAAGGTCAAATAACATTATTTGGTTAGTTTGAAACCAACAGAAAGCTGGAGTACTTATTTGAACATGTTACATGTACAATGATAGATACACGAGGAACATTTATTGATACATCGAGGAACATCCATTAGGTTCTTTGTGCTTATCTCTCTGGGAAGACGAGAGCAAGCAAGAAACATGTACTTGTACATGATTAATGTTTCTACAACATCCACTAACACAACATGTTTCTTCTTGATGGATAAAATGTTTCTTCTTAATGGATTATGTATTTTTCTGCATCAGATGTGTGCAACCAGTTGCCTTACTAAAACATTATTATATCTAAAAAATAAGGGACTCTCCCTGGTAAATAATTTGGTTTTGACAGCGCCAATCTCTTTAATATCTCTGGATTTTGTTGTCTAGTTAAAAATGTATTTTCAGTGTTGCTATGAGTAAATATTTAGTATTTAGTATTTGTATTTTGTATTTTTTGCCCAGAGCAGCCAGGTGAAGTTGTGGTGGCCCAGTGGACACGGTGAGCAGCCTTCCTACCAGCTCACTGTCAGAGGCTTTCTGGATGGAGCTTTGACCTTGAGTGCGGACTCCAAGGTAGGACCTCGCTAGCCATCATCGCTAGCATCAGAGAATGCAACTGCCCAAATTAAATTCTGTAGTATTGAAGTTTAAATTCCAGCGTGTGAAGTTGCCTATAGTTGAGCTGTAAGTGCTTTACTCTCAGTGCAGTTGAAGTGTTGATGAACATCTGTTGTGCAGGTGTATTTTCGCACGGTGGAACTCGTCCAGGAGCCAATCGTTGGCTCTCCAGGTCTGAGCTTCTATTTCCGCATCAACGGCAAAGCAGTCTTCCTCAAAGGCTCCAACTGGATCCCAGCCCACGCCTTCCAGGACCAAGTCTCTCCTGCTGTGTGAGAAGAACAGACACGTTTTTCCCCCTCGTCAGTCAACTAATGCAATATTTCCAGAAACCGTTTTTCCTCTTTCTATAGCAGCGGTTTTCAAAGTGTGGGGCGCGCCTCCCCTGGGGGGCGTTAGACAACTTGAGGCGCGGGCCTGAGGGGCAAAAATCAGAGAGAAGAAAATGCGCAACCAGATCGACGGTGGGATATCAAATCTCTGCTGCAACTTGGCCATGCTGCACAATTGGTGCGCACCCTCCACCATGCGAATCAGCCAGGGGCGGAGCGCCCGCAGTCTGGCTGGCTGCCTGTTGAGGCGAATGAGGAGCTATCGGAGGAGAAATCTACAGCTCCATGGAGAAAGAAATTGTGATTCACAAATCCGATCGCAGCAGTTCTTTGTATGTACATCAAACACATATATGCTCATGTTTTTGTATCTGTTGGGGAGCTATTTCAGATGAATTTTACAACATTTATGGGGCTGGGGAACTGTCTGTCCGAGCTGGCCAGCCTGCAGCACACAATACGGGTTGAACGTGCAGAGAACGCAACATTTACACTCGATTCACTGCACGGGACGGGTATCCCGCTAAGTATAATAAAGATGTGTTTAATTGATCGTGGGGGGGGGGGGGGGGGGGCTCTGTCTATACTGTATGTTGTCTGAGGGGAAGCTCACTCTCCCACACTTTGAAAACCCTGTTCTACAGCATTTATCAACATCACAGGGATGCACCAATATGTTTTTTTAAAGGGTAGGCTAATAACGATATCCAATGTTTTCCCACCTATATTGGCCAAATACCAGTATGCATTTTGTAAGCATCTTGGTACAAATGCAGGTGTAAAGCAAGTTAAAATTTTCAGACATGCCTATCGTAAGATATTTAAGTTGTTTCTAAGCAAAAGACCACGTTAGTTTTATGTTGCTAATTTGACAGTTGTATTCAGAAGAAAGGTCACAAAAATGCCACAATTGTCTAAATATTGGTAAAAAATAATAATATGGGAACCAATATCGCTTTTTAAAGCTGATAGTCTGCTAAAGACTTTGAGATCAGAGTTGTCTTTCCATAGATTTAATTGTTCGCAAACAATGGCACAAATCACTCATCAAGAGATGGGAGCAGAAAAGAGTCAGGCCCCTGATTCTCTCATACTTGACCTGGAAAATAGTTCAATATAGAGTCGAAATAGAGTCGTGACAAGTCAGCGCAATAGACAGAAGCTTCAACAAAGAAATGATTTCATGTTTGATACATGGGGAACATCTCGGAAAGGTCTTTTGAGATAACAATTGTCTGGACAAACAAAAGCAGTTATGGCTGGCTCATATCTCTCTCAGAAGAGCACATCTGAAAGTTGCAGCATGAGTACCCACAGGAACAGAGAGAGAGTATATCATACTAAAGAACTATGATTTAATGGATGTCTAATCATTTCTACCACACATCCAATATGAATGTGTAGTGCAGAGGCTGACTGTCTCTCGTGTGTCCTGCAGGTTGAGGAACTTGTTGCAGTCTGCTGTGGATGCCAATATGAACGCCCTCCGAGTGTGGGGAGGAGGCGTGTACGAGCAGGAGCTCTTCTACAGCATGTGTGATGAGATGGGAATCATGGTAACTACTGTCAGCTCGCAGTCAAACCAATATATACTTACTACTACAGCGGGGGGGTGGAGCAACAGAGCTTATGGGAAATGTGGTCTTAATTTTGAGAAACATAAGTACTAATAATACCACTGGAGTGAGATAGAGGCCACCAGCAGTCTCGTCTGTTTACAGTAATTATACCAAGGTAATTCAGTTGACAGTTGTTTTAATTATGATCAAATATAACTTTAGCCACAAAAGGGACAATATGGAGCCAAAGCTAAAACTATCCCCAAGCGCCATCGCTATAAAATCACAGAGAAAATGCTGCACCATTTCTGTTACATTTTGTTGTATGCTATGGAATTTTGATTGCATAACTGATCATTTGGATTATGGGCATATTTCAGAACCGATAGATGCTAACATGTTTAAATATCTGTCCTTAGATTTGGCAGGACTTTATGTTTGCCTGTGCCATGTATCCCACGGAGGAAGACTTCATACAGACAGTGAGAGAGGAGGTTATCCAGCAGGTGAGCTGCTTTTATTCTGAAGTCCTTTGAAGGTGTCATTTTCTAATACTGTGTAGATACACATGGAACGACGGAGCTAAATCACAGACTGTATGAAAGAGATGGACGGAGTGAGTGTGACGTCACCTATTGGTTTGTGGACTCCCGTTTTGAAGTTTAGCATTTTGGCGGCTGCCATCTTGGTTCTCGAGCAGCTCGCGTCAGACGGCACATGGGAGAAGTTAGCCGGGAAGGCTTTCTGCCAGAAAGGCATGACCCGGAACAGAGGAATCGCCATACAACTCTTCAAAGATGTTTGATTGCATTTTTATTTTTGTTTAAAGGATGTTGGTTGTTATTGTTAGGGTTAGGCAAGTAAACAAAATCACACCCAGGTGTTGAAGTAAGCGGAGCAGGTGTGCAGCAGGTCCAACGTTGCATCAGGTCCCACCCTTCTCCACCCCCTCTCCCCTCTCTCTCTGACACTCTGTGTGCGCGCGCTCGCGTGTGTTTCGAGCCGCCCATCAGAGTCCTGATGCGTGGGTCTGATTTTCAAGACCCGGTTCCGCCCGGCCCCGCGACGTGCAGTACCGACCCCGCTCCGCGAACCCGCACATATGATCAATCAGTACCGCAACCCACCCCGCCCCGCAGACATGAGACCCACGCTCCGATCCGGAACCGCATATATATAATAACCGTTAAACTGCAGTGCAAACATTTTGTAGTGAACCTAACGAAACTGCCACCGTTTCACACGGGAGGCGAACAGCAGTCTTTCTGGCCGAGACTCGTCAGCTGATGTACGTTAATTAGCTTTTAGCAGCTGCTAGCTCACTAACCAGCTGGATAGCTCTGCTATCAGACACACAGACAGTTACAGCAAGCAAAGTGACTTACCAGCTATTTCCAATATGTCTGGTATAATCCATACTGCCTTTATGATTGCTGTTGGAGGAACGTAAATCCACGTTGGGATGAGACCTCTCCACTTTCACACTATCCATCCATGACATGTTGTTGCCTGTTGCTATGAAAACAGCCAGTGTGTATGTTTGACTGTAGTGGAGGGCGGCTAACGTTAGCCTACTATATTATCTGTCCGACTCATATTGTCTCCAATCAATCACCTTGACCCCGCAGCTGAGTTTTGAATGTTTTGTGCAGTCCATATAGCGTCACACAATGCACAGTATGCGCATACTTGAAACGATGCCGGTTATGTAAACAAAGCGAAAAACGTGCGTCAGAAACTTTTCTCCTCTTCGAGTCAGACCAGCTGCCAGACACACCCCCTGTCAGACACACCCCCTGCCAGACACACACTCCCTGCCAAACACACCCCCTGCCCCCATCTGAGTGCAACAGAAAAACATACATGGCTCATACGTTGTCGTTGTTCCACCCGCCCCCCGTCCGCATTAGTTAATTTTTACCCGCCGCCTGACCCACCAATTTACAGAAGTGTATTTCTTACCCACCCCCCGCGTTTTTTTGCTGGTACCCGGCGGGGCCCCGCGGAACCCCGACCCGGTGCAGGACTCTGCCGCCCATACCGTCTATGTTAAAATAGTTGCAAAATAGAAATAGCCAACTATATTACTTTTTAAGGAGTAATCGGTAACTAATTACATTTCATAATTTCGTAATTTGCCCAACAACAAAACTACTCTCGACTTGTCTGAACCGCACACATCTTGCCACACACAATCTCGCACACACAGACACACACACCCTTCCTTGTTGCCTCAAGCTAGTCTGCCCCAAATCTCGCCACACACAGCCAGAACCCCCCCACACACAGCCAGAACCCCCCTCACACACAGCCAGAACCCCCCCACACACAGCCAGAACCCCCCTCACACACAGCCAGAACCCCCCCCACACACAGCCAGAACCCCCCTCACACACAGCCAGAACCCCCCTCACACACAGCCAGAACCCCCCCACACACAGCCAGAACCCCCCTCACACACAGCCAGAACCCCCCTCACACACAGCCAGAACCCCCCCCACACACAGCCAGAACCCCCCTCACACAGCCAGAACCCCCCTCACACACAGCCAGAACCCCCCCCACACACAGCCAGAACCCCCCTCACACAGCCAGAACCCCCCACACACAGCCAGAACCCCCCTCACACACAGCCAGAACCCCCCACACACAGCCAGAACCCCCCTCACACACAGCCAGAACCCCCCCCACACACAGCCAGAACCCCCCTCACACACAGCCAGAACCCCCCTCACACAGCCAGAACCCCCCTCACACACAGCCAGAACCCCCCTCACACACAGCCAGAACGCCCCTCACACACAGCCTGAACCCCCTCACACACAGCCAGAACCCCCCTCACACACAGCCAGAACCCCCCTCACACACAGCCAGAACCCCCCCACACACAGCCAGAACCCCCCTCACACACAACCAGAACCCCCCCACACACAGCCAGAACCCCCCTCACACACAGCCAGAACCCCCCTCACACACAGCCAGAACCCCCAAATCTCGCCACACAAATCTCCCCCACACACATCACATCTCACCAGGAAGTTCAGGAACACACAAAGTCACTCAGAAGCGGCTGCACCGCTTAAAAATTGGTGATGGTTAGGGTTCGAAAATGTTCACCTCGGGTTGTGCTTGGGCTTCTGGCTTAATGGGTAAGGTGCTTGCCTTCCGATCTGAGGAGGGGTTTTGATTCCCGGTCAAGCCACACACATTTTTTACAAATTAAGAAATTACATTCCAAAGATTGGTTATTATTAGGGTACAGCAAATTTGGTTAGGGCTTGGGTTTGGTCGTGGTTAAATAAGAAAACCCTAACCGTGACTTTTTTTTTACTTGCCTAACCCTAACCATAACAACCAACTTCCTTAAAACAAAAACAAAAATGCAATGAAACATGTTTGAAGAGTTGTATGGAGATTCCTCTGTTCCGCGTCATGCCTTTTTGGCAGAAAGCCTTCAAGGCCAGCTTCTCCCATGTGCGCGTGAGACAGCATGAGACCAGGGGTTTCCCACAGAGCCGCAGCGCCGTTGGCTATTGGTCCGTGATCAGTAAGCTGCAGGCCACGATCACTGGACAGGCGACCTGTCAATCACGCCCAAAATATAGCCTTTTTTTATTTATATATTTTACTCTAAACGGGTGAGTTATATTTAAAAAAAAAATCACCCCCATAGAGTCATGAAAGGTGAAATTAGCTAGAGAGACCAAAACTAGACAGTAAGCATGTTTATTTATGCTGTAAAGTCAGGCATTTTAACATGGGTGTGAGTGGGGATTGAATCCCTTTTGCAGCCAGCCTCAAGTGGCCATTCGAGGAACTGCAGTTTTTGCTACTTCCGCATTGGTAAATGGTAAATGGCCTGCATTTATATAGCGCTTTTATCCAAAGCGCTTTACAATCAGTAGATAGTCTACATTCACCCATTCATACACCGATGGCGGCAGGCTGCCACGCAGGGTGCCTACACACCATCGGGAGCAAGGAGGGTTAAGTGTCTTGACCAAGGACACAGCGACAGCAGCTGGGAGGGAACGGGGATCGAGCCGCCAACCCTTGCGTCATTGGCCGACCCGCTCTACCTCCTGAGCTAAAGCCGCCCCATAATTGGTTTCATTGGTTTCAGCTGTCCTTCCTCTGCCTCCCCCTCGGGCTAAATATGGGGAAAACTGGGAGAAAGCATGCAAGCGGGGTATTAAGCTGCGTTCAGACCGACCTATTAAAGTTTTTCGCTGGCATCGAGTTTACATACAAAGTCCATGCAAAAGAGCGATTGAGCGTATATTCGCCCGGGAGAAAAATCGCTGGGCGTCCGAGCGACAGAGACAGAGCGATAGGGAGAAAATTCGCTCGTCGCCCGAGATGAAATATCCCAACTCGAGCGAAATTACGCTGGCATCAGTCGCTTGCTGTTCAACGCTGATTGGCTGCCGTGTGAGAGTGAGTCAAGGATCACACTGGCTTGGAACAAACCGCTGGTTTATTGTGTGGCAACAAACCGCATTGACAGCTGATTGACAGGCTGAGAGCTGACATGAAGTGAAGTCTGTACTACCGGTATAGAGCTTGTGTTAGGAGCACGCTGATAGGCTTAGCTTGTAAACAACTACGGTGGCTCGTAGTGGACAAATATCATGACATAGCGTAACGTTATAGCCCCCAGATGTCCGTCAATTATTGTGCCTGTTGACGAGCGATTTAAACAGAGCGACAGAGTGATTCCAAAGGGTTGAATCGAGCGACAGAGAGAAAAATAAATATCTCGGTGTGAACACAGCTTTACCCTTCTCAGATTTTTATCCAAATCACATTTTTAGATTGTCAGTTAACCAAATCAATATATCTATTTTATACTTTTTCAGCCTCTTGTGATATTAGCAACTTTTGTATCTTCACAGGCTCCATAATGGTAACGATGGCTTTCTAACAAGCACTTAAAGAGCAACTTTGCTGCACGCCAACTGTAAATGTGATGATACAGACAATGTGACAATATAAATGTGATGATACAGACAATGTGACAATATAAATGTGATGATACAGACAATGTGACAATATAAATGTGATGATACAGACAATGTGACAATATAAATGTGATGATACAGACAATGAGATAATGTAAATGAGTTTGGTCTCATGTTTTTCCCCCAGGTGAGGCGGCTGAAGTCTCACCCCTCCATCGTGGTTTGGAGTGGGAACAATGAGAACGAGGCTGCTTTGGCCACAGACTGGTTCACCATCCCTGCTTCCCAGAGGCCCACCTACCTGAAGGACTATGTGACTCTGTATGTGAACAACATACGGGCGATCGTCCAAGATGTGAGTGATGAATCAAAGTTTGTCATGGTTCCTTTTTAAAGCTTTTAAAAGCTGCAATAAGTGATATTTTCTGACCAGTAGAGACTGCAACACATTTGTAAACAAGCTCACAGCAAAGCTACTCGCCCACTGCACAATGGAGGCTTACCAAGGACAAACATGGCAAAGCACCGTGCAGAAATGCTAACAGCTAAGCTAACTCTACCTATGGAGACGTCTTTCTCTCGTGGAAGTTTATGTAATGTCCCACAATGACAAGTGAAATGGTCGGTAGCAAGTTTACTGGTTTAACAAGTTTATTTACTCGCTTCATTTATTCCACTTTTATGAAAAAAGGAGAGGGTGAGTGGGCGCCGCTTTTAACACATTGACTGCCAGACGTTTTTTTCTTGCTGTAGGTAGCTTCTGCCAAGCCGTTTTTTGAGGATTGTGGCTCATTTTACAAGAGCCGAGGATTATTTTCTGCTTGGAGTTTGTGAACATACAATATCTCAAAAGTACTAATAGAATGTGTACTTTCTCTGTCTAAAAGAGTTAGTTTGTAGAGTTAGTAGTTATGTAAGCATTAGCAGTTGAATACAGCATGGTTTTAGCGTCAGAAAAAATATTTAGAGATAAACGGCTTTTTGTGAAATTCGATAGAACTGTCACTTTAACCATTCATTTTTGGCATCAGTAAGACCTAAACAATAGTTTTGAACAGTAATTTCCTCCATAACAGCAGTAAACTTCCCTCTGCTCAACTCCTCCCTCCTGTGGGCGTTATTTTTGGCTGCAGCGCCATGTCACAAGCACTTTCCTACCTTTGCAAATGCACTTTCTCATACTCTCGACCTCTCAAATAAATTTCTGAATAGAAATTAAATTACTCTAAATTATAGCGAAAAAGAAACAAAAAAGAATGGGTTGAAAATCCCATTCTAAAAGCCTTTTAGAATGGGATTTGTTTCCAATTTGGTGTCGGACTAGGGGGCAGTCCCCGCTTGTCACCAGTTTGCTTTGCTGCTGCTGTGCGGGTGTGAGCCTGTCTGTGCGGCCGCTCTTTGAGGAAGCCCGGCTGGACTCGCCCGCCTCCCGGAGCCCTGGCCGAGAGCTCCGATGAAGCCCCTGCGACTCTGGTCATATTTACGCTGCGTGCCTCAAAGTGTGCTCCATCCGCAATCCACGATGCAAGTTTGCAATCCCGCACCGCCAGCAATCAACGCGAAAACGAAAGCGCCTCCGCCAATCCATTTTAATGAGAATGGAAATGGATCACACTGCTTTTTGCTTGCCTTCCTACTTCCTTGTCGCCACTTAGTGGGTCGGTGGAATGGGTTGTACACGTTGTACACGTCCAATACTTATATAAGATATGTAAAAGGGTTAGATGCACAACCCCCCGTTAAAAAAAAAAAATCGATGCCAAAAACGTGTTTACACGTTGTTGGCAGTCAACAGCTGGATTCTGAAAACGTGTTTACACGTTGTTGGCAGTGAATGTGTTAAATGGCGAAGGAGGAGACAAGCTAGTTCAAAAAAGCTACTGAATGGAGTGGAAGGAGCTTCATTCAATTAGGAGCCGAATAATTTCAGGATTCTGATACGGCTTATCGCAGGTTTAAAATCCACTCTAGATTACTTCTTAAAATGATGTCAATGTTCATCCTTGTATAACACTATTATTATGCAAACTGTAACTCTCTGCATTTGATAATAATATAATAATATTTTGCCTCAGGAGGACCAGAGTCGTCCGTTCCTGGTGTCCAGTCCAACCAACGGGGCTGAGTCTGAGCAGGAGGGATGGGTGGCAGCGGACCCCTACAGTCCTCACTATGGAGACACGCATTTCTACAGCTACAGCCTGGACTGCTGGGACTGGA
Source organism: Poromitra crassiceps (assembly GCF_964638095.1). Classification (NCBI taxonomy): domain Eukaryota; kingdom Metazoa; phylum Chordata; class Actinopteri; order Beryciformes; family Melamphaidae; genus Poromitra; species Poromitra crassiceps. The sequence goes on along the minus strand of NC_139625.1, from coordinate 42,083,583 downwards.
CCACGTTTCCTCGAACCCGCTTTGCCTCCGAGTACGGCTTCCAGTCCTGGCCTTCTTTCTCCACTCTGCAGCCGGTAATCTCATCCAGGTGTTCCATCTCTACAAATCCACCAACCAATCAGCCCTCCGTCTGTATTTTGTTATTATTATTATTTTTTTCAATTATTTATTTGTATATTTTTATCTTTTTTGCAATAGACAATACAAAGACAACATAAACAAAAACAACAACAAAATCCGAGAGGGGTAAATAAAAATAAATAAACAATGGTCAAATAGACTCACAAATAGTGTATACAACAATAGACAAGGGTCAAGACAACAATTATTCTAAACGAGTGGACGAGTATATTCAGAGGTCCATGAGGGGTTCCCATGTTCTCAAAAAGACGTCCCCCTTATTCTTCAAGGCATAGGTACACTGTTCCAGTCTCAATGTTTCATTCAAAGCTTTTTTAAACAAATTAAATGTTGGAGGTTTTTGGTGGTTCCAGTTAAGCAAGATGCATTTCTTAGCTATATATGATATTATGCTAGTCCGTTTGACAGACATGGGGTCTAGTGTCCTGTCCAGATCCACAGCAAAAATATATCTTATAGGTGTACTCTCTAACGGGATTTCCAGGACTTTAACAGTCAGATCATGTACTGCTTTCCAGAAATGTTTCAGTTTTCTACATTCCCAGAAGACATGGATAATTGACCCTGTACATGTCCCACAACGATTACATTTGGGAGAAGAGTTAGGATACATCTTACTTAAACGGACCGGGGTAAGGTACATTCTGTGCATAAATTTGTAATTCTGTTCAATTATCTTATTACAGGACAGAGAAGTAAATACATTCTGACACACAATATCCTACTGTTCGTCACTAAATTCACAGTCTAGATCTCTTTGCCATACATTCTTGAGTGAAGTCAAAGAGGAACTATGATGATCTAACATAGCTCTATATATTAAAGAGATTTTTCCTTTAAGCACTACAGCGCCCTCCAGAATCTCCTCTATATCTGACAGCCTCGTTAGCAGTCGTCCCTTCTTTTGAAGGTCAGTAATTAGATGGCGGATTTGTAGGTCCTGTTTTGGAATGTCAAACTCCGATCTCAGATCCAAAAAGGATTTCAGAGAACCTTCATTAAACAGATCATAAAACGTATGTATACCATATTCTTTCCACTTTATAAACAAGGACTTTCCAATTGAGGGTGTCAAATCTGGATTCGAGGATAGAGGAGCTAGCATAGAGATTCTGGTATGAGCCCCACAAAACTTTTTTATATCTTGCCAGGCTTGTAGACTATTGTTAGTTACATAGGTTTTCAATACTGAGTGTAGCGCACTTGTGTTATTAATAAATGGTAGAGAGGACAAAGAGATAGGGAGGACAAGTTCTTCTTCAATCTCCTTCCAATGGGCTGTCTTTCGTTCATGTATCCAGCTAATCAGATTCTTTGTTTGGGCGGCCCAATAATACAGCTGGAAGTCTGGGAGTCCCAGTCCCCCTTTTTCCTTAGACTTTGTCATAGTTTTAAGAGCTATTCTGGGTGAAGAGTTCTTCCAAATAAAGGATCTTATCAATTTGTTTATAGAGTTCAAAAATGCTTTATTTAAGTAACAGGGCAATGACTGAAATAAATAGCTAAGTCGCAGCAGTACGTTCATTTTAATTACATTAATTCGTCCAAGAAATGATGTTTTTAAGTAATGGGGTATAGTTCATATGGAACAAGTCTTTAAGCTTAGGAGATACGACCACTCCCAGATATTTAAATCCGCTCTGCGCCCAGGTGAAAGGAGAGATACTCTTTAGTTCGCTAGAAATGGAGGAGTTTAGTAGGCAGGCGTTGGATTTAGTTAAATTAATTTTGTAGCCTGATATCCTTCCAAATGTATTTATAAGGTCTAGCACTGCTGGGATTGATTTCTCTGGGCTGGTCAGGTATAGGATTATGTCGTCCGCATACAACGAAATTCTATTATCCATCTTCCCAGCGTTTATTCCCGAGATTTCTTTACTTATCCGTATAGCCTCAGCAAGAGGTTCAATCGCCAAATCAAACAGAAAGGGGGACAAAGGACATCCCTGCCGACAGCCCCTGTATAGGCCAAACCTTTCAGTGAGAGCACCATTAACACATATCTGAGCTTGCGGATTGCTATACATTGCCTTTATCCACCCGATACATCTGTAACCAAAGTTAAATTTCTCCAGAACAGAAAATAAATATGACCACTCGACCCTGTCAAACGCTTTTTCTGCATCAAGAGATATCAGCAGTGCTGGCTGCTTGTGCAGGGCCGAGTGGTCAATCACATTCAATAACCTCCTCCGAATATTGTCTGAGGCATATCGTGCTTTTACAAAGCCAGTTTGGTCCGGATTAATAAGGTTAGGCAAAATATCTTCTAGTCTATGGGCAATCAGTTTAGATATTATCTTGAGGTCTACTGGGAGTAAGGAAATAGGACGGTATGAAGTACATTCAGCGGCGTCCTTATCCTTCTTGTGTATCAATGATATTATAGCTGTTTTCATTGAGTCAGGCAGGATTCCATTCTCGAAAAAATCTGTAAGCATGGGCATAAAGAGGGGCTGTATTTGAGGCCAAAACGTCTTGTAAAATTCTACAGGATATCCGTCCAAGCCTGGAGTTTTTCCTGAAGACAGTGCCATAATAGCTTCCAGCACTTCCTCAGACGTAAATGGAGAGTTCAACCATTCCTTTTCATCTTCAGAAATTGAAGGCAAAGATACCTTATCTAAGAATGTGCGAATATCTGATTCAGAGGGGCTATCTGACGTATACAGCTGCCCATAGAAGTCAAAGAATGATGTCTTTAGCGATTGTATATCATATTTCAGTTGGCCTGTTGTGTTGCGTATACATTTTATTGTACGGTCAGCCTGTTCTTTTTAAGCTGATAGGCTAAAAGCCTGCTGGGTTTGTTCCCATATTCGTGATAATGCTGTCTGGTGAAGAATAAAAGTTTTTTGATATGTTCCGTTTGGATAAGATTGAGATTGCTCTAACCGTATTCAGTTTCTTCAGGTTTTCATCTGTGGGTGATTGCTTGTGGGTTTGTTCCAAATTGACAAGATCCTTTTTATATTGTTCAGCCTGGTTTATTTTGTTATTCTTGATCATTTTAGATTTGTACTCACTCTCCTCTTTTTTTTACCCATATTTAACCAGGTTGGTCCCATTGACATCAAGGATCTCTTTTACGGGGGAGACCTGGCCAAGACAGCTGCATAAAAAGTTACAGACAAAACAACAGGAACATAGAGCAGTGAATAATAAAGTGCTGAAAAAACTAAAATAGCCTACCTACGGACATAGACAAGTGGCGAGAGTGCCAGTATAAAATTGAATTATAAAATACAAATACCAAGACCAGGAGTCCATGAAAAGAAATAGCCTACCTAAGGACATAGACAAGTACCAAATGATTCGTTCACCATTATACGTGCTTTCAAAACAGCCAAAGAGGTCAAGTCATTCATCTTCAAGTCATTTTGAAGGCAGTTCCAAATGAGAGGAGCAGAGATAAATGCTTTCTTTCCCAGTTCAGTCAGAGCACTTGGAACAGACAACAGGAACAGGAACATCTTGGGATCTCAGACTATAACTACTGTCGGATCTCTGAGAGATCAAAGTGCTGATATAAGAAGGGAGTTTACCCAGAATGGCTTTATAAATAAACATGTACCAGTGAACGAGCCTACGAGAGGTCACAGATGGCCAACCAGCCCTGGTATAAAGAGTACAATGATGAGTGAGGGCTTTACAGTTGGTAACAACCTCAGTGCACATACAGAATCTAGCATGTGCAAGAAATGAGCATAAGCATTCATGTACAGCAGGTCTCTATAATCCAGAACCAGTAAGAAGGTAGCAGAGACCAGACTCTTAGAAATGTATTTAAGAAATTCAAACATTTAAGGGCTCTGTCTCTGTTGTGTCATATATATATATATATATATATATATATATATATATATATATATATATATATATATATATATATATATATAAACTGTATATATAAAATGGCATTGGAGTATCAACGTAGATAATACTGAGCACCAGAATCTGAAAATCAAATTAAAGTATGAGTTTGTGAAATGTAATTGTGTAAGAACATTATACAATAGATAGATAGATAGATAGATAGATAGATAGATAGATAGATAGAGTACTTTATTTATCCCCGAAGGGAAATTCTAGCATTCCAGCAGCAATTTACATAAATGACAAAAAACACCACATGAGGTGGAAAAACGGCAAAACAATATACAAAAACTCCAAATACAAAATGTGCATTTGCACTGTGTGTTTTATATTAGAATGCGCATTTGCAATGTGCAATGTACTGTAGAGCACATTCTATTTGATGTACCCTCCAAGTACATAATGTACTGTAGAGCACATTCTATTTGATGTACCCTCCAAGTACACAATGTGACATTTGCATTTGCAATGTGAATTGAATTGTGTATTCATAATGTAGGAGGGGAGCATTGTAGTTTGTTTGGTATAATGATGTTTTCCCCTGTTGGTTTTGTGATGTGCAGGTTTCCATTAGAGAAGACTGGATCTACAGCAGTGACTTCTCTTCTCATCGGCAGCACCATGAGAACGGGAACCAGCAGATGCTGCAACAGGCTGCCATCCACTTCCACCTGCCAAACTCCTCCGACCCCCTGAAGAGATTTACACACACACTCTACCTCACACAGGTACCCCCCCCCCCCCCCCCACACACACACACACACACACACACACACACTTCACTTAATTAATGTCTGATACTCTTGTGTGTTTTGGTGCAGCTTTCTTGTCTGGCCTCACTATATACTGTCTTAATAAAGCAGAAATATGGAGTTTGAACAGTGACTAGTATTTGGCACTGAAAAAACTAATTTGGCATTGAAAACAAAACTTTAACTGGGGGAAAACAGAAAACAGTTTTTACATACACATTAACCCTTAGGAGTAGCTGGATTGGGCCGATTTTCAGAAATATCACGATATTTGGGAAATATCACAATTTTGAACATTTACTTTCAGAGGCTCCAGCAGGCTCAGTTAAAGGAGAATTTCATTTTTTTTAACCTGCAGCCCTCTCCTCACATTAATTATGATCTGACGACTCACCCAGTGTTCTCCGCAGCGTTTTTGTCCATCCTAGGCGTTGTTTTGAGATCAATAGTGTCCAAGCGAGTCCTAGAATGGAGCTCCGTGGGGGCCAAGTGGCAGCGTGCTTTTCCTCCATCTAAATAGACAGTTTTAGTCCCGTTTTCGACGCATATCGTCATAAACTGTTCCCTAAGGAACGATCAGACTGGAATTCTCCCCCGGGCTCTTTTCACCGGTAGTTACAGGCATCCCATTTTCGCCTGTCGGGTCAGTGAGACACAACTCTCGTCAGGAAAGTCTTGCGGGACTTGACACTGACATTGGATGAGTCGTCAGATCATAATTAATGTGAGGAGAGGGTTGCAGGTTAAAAAAAACGAAATTCTCCTTTAAAGCCAGAGTGAAGTTTCTGGTATCATATGAAACTAGAATACCTAAGGAATCGATTTGTACCAACCATGACATGCTAATTTGTCATGAAGGTAGCTAAATAACACTCCAAAGTTAGGCTAAATTTTGCAGAGGGATTTTTTTTTTTTTTAGTAGCCTTATATTGTCATTTAGCCTTTCTGCTGCTATTGCATGGTTAAATCAGCAAATTGTATTTTATTGTGGGGCGGGGGGGGGGGGGGGGGGCGGGGGGGGGGGGGGGGGATTTGGTTTGATAGGTAGTGGTACTTGGACAGAAATGTTTGGGAACCCCTGAGCTAGAGTATTGAGAGATGAGATGAGATATACTTTATTGTCCCCGGAGGGAAATTTGTCTTGGGCATTAAGGTGCACGTAGCCGCAACCTGGCGTTACAAACAACGTCAATAACAGAGACAGACGGGGACATTCAACATTGCACAAATCCACAGAGAAAAAATCCACAGGTGCAAATTGCACCTGCTGCGTACAACACCCGTTCTGCAAACCTCATCCTGTTGAAAATCCCCAAAACTCATTCTGTAATCGGTCATTCGTCATTCCATTCTGCTGTGCCCACAGACTGGAATGGCTTACAAAAAAGACTAAAACTGGTCAATTTCATCTCCAAGTCAGCTTTCAAGGACTCTATCATGGACATTATCACTGCACCTGCAACTGCTTCCTGAACTAGTACTCATCCCCTGTCTGCCCCGACTGTTTGTTTTGTTTGCTCTGTCTGTCTGTCTTGCCATGTTTTAACTGTTTTAACTTGTGTTTTAATTTGTTCAAAGTAACTTTGTATTTATTTTATCCCCTCAAATGTATTATTATTTTATCCCTCAAAAGGCTGTGCCTTCTGCCAGGTCGCCATTGTAAATAAGAATTTGTTCTTATTGACTTAATAAAGGTGAAATAAAAATAAAATAAAATAAAGAAGAGAGAACCTGTGTCAGCATGATTGCACAAGCTCTATTGCACAATTGTATAGCTCAAGCATTCCTGAATTAGGAAAATAAAATAATAACCAATAAAATAGTGAAATCCACAAAATTGTTCAATCCAATAGTTCCAGTTAGTGCTAGTGTATTGCTCCATGAGGGACCCATACCGGTGTCTTATATTCAGGGATGTCAGATATCCAATACGACACCCATGAAGGTTAGCTGCCCAGTAATAATGCATAAAATGTGGTATTGCTAAGCCTCCATTGTCCCTGGGCCTCTCCCGAAATGCCTTCCTAATTCATGGAATAGTCCTATTCCATATACAGATGGATATATATTTACGGTATTCAGTTCCTTAAAGAACGATTTTGGGATGAAGACAGGTATTGCCTGGAACAGAAATAAAAATCTTGGCATTATGATCATTTTAATGGAGTTAATCCTGCCCACAAGGGACAATGGAAGTCCAGTCTGCTCGATGTCCTGTTTTGTTGTTTTTGTTTTGTTTTTCAGATAAGATGCAGAATTTTATGTTTTCAATACCAAATACTTCACTGTTCCAACTCCATAAAGAAATGCCATTCAGGTTAAACTTTTAAAAGCTGCGTATAAATATCCTTATTATTAATGAGTGGACTGGATGCCCAGGTGATGCAGGCGCAGTGTGTGAAGACTCAGACAGAGTTTTACCGCCGAAGTCGGAGTGAGATCATCGAGGGCAAAGGTCACACCATGGGCGCCCTCTACTGGCAGCTCAATGATGTTTGGCAGGCGCCGTCCTGGTCGTCTCTTGGTGAGCCAATCGCTCCTCAGTACAAAGACACATTCATAACTGAACTCCAATAACTCGTAATATAAAAGCTTGTTCATATTTTTGACCTTGTTTGTATTTTTGGTCTCTTGCTTTCAAAACCTTCTAACGTTAGTTATTTGGGTTTGAGAAAAGCATGTCATGGATAAACGATTTTATTACATTAATATTATTTAGTGCTGAAAACAATTTGTCGATTCATCAATTAGTCGATCAACAGAAAATTAATCGATTGTAAGTATGACAAATTATTAATCGTTTAAGTCATTTATCAACTAAAAATACCGAACAGTTTCTGGACACAGCGTCACAAATACTAAGATTTGCTGATTTTCTTTGATATTTTATAAAAAATTAAGACTTTGGGGGCGGGGGGGTGGGGTTGCTGGTGGTCAGACTAAGGGCTAATGTATACCGCCTCCGGAACAGATGCGGTAGGGCTGCAAGCAGACCCACACTCATGTAATCTGTCAGACATGCGGGATCCGACAAATATAGAACAGGTGCGTACTTCTTCCGTACCGCATGTATCGCCCATCAATTAACATGGGCGAGAGTCGATTAGGCAGTTTTGCCGTATCCGCAACGCAGCCACAACGCATCTGGTGTACATTGTCCGTCATATAATGTGTTTTTGTCTTGGACCCCGGGAAGACTAGCTGTCGCCCAGGCGGCAGCTAATGGGGATCCTTTCTAAATCAACACATAAACATTGCCTGTAACTGGGCGTTCACACCAGGGTGATTTTCGACAGTTCCTGCGACAAGAAGATTACAAACAAAGTGGATATGATTTTTTCCGGCCATCCCAAATGAGGTGAGAGGCCTGAATTTTTGCGGCATGAATGAATGACGTGACTTTTGCCTCATCGCCCCGTTCGTGGTGTAAACGCATGTTAAGTAAACAGAATTAATAAACTTAAATCAATAATAAACTTTGTTTAAGCATTTTGCCTAATCACCCATTCGTGGTGTAAACGCATGTTAAGTAAGCAAAATTAATAACCTTAAATCAATAATAAACTTTGTTTAAGCAGGAAGTCCACTTGAAATTCAGAATCTCTTGTGCGAGGAAGACCTGGCCAAGACAGCAGCAAATAGGAACAGAAGCAACTAAACATAAAAGACAAAACAAAACAATTGGATACATTATAAAAAACAATAAAACACATGTGACCCAGCAACAGAGAGAGTCACAGAGAAGTGAGGAAACAACCTTCAAACCATTTCTCTCTCACAAAGGCCTTCAACTTGTAAATTGAGATGAGTTTGAGAGTCTCAATTTATGAATTGATCACAAAAAAGATAGATAATCAATAATGAAAAAATAAGTGTTAGTACTAATTGTTAGCTCTATTATTATTTGACTGTGTAAAGGCTCTGTGTTTATCCTGACTTGGGGAAACAGCTCAGAGTATTCTGAGGGTATCATCATCATAATAATAATAATACTACACAGCTTTTGCTTGTTTTGCTGTGTGTGCAGAGTTTGGAGGGAAGTGGAAGATGCTGCATTACTTTGCTCAGGACTTCTTCTCTTCTGTTCTGCCCGTGGGCTTCCAGGACGCCGGCTCCCTGCTCATCTACGCCGTCTCCGACGCGAGCGATGACCTGCAGCTCAGGGCCGTGGTACGACATCACTGCTCTATTTGTCTAATGCTGTATTTGAATAATGCTTTTCTTCACTATTCCAAGCATAAATTACACAATATTTTCCCCTCTGTCTCACCATTGTGTGACAGGTGTCAAGTGTCAGAGAGCACACTATCTCATGCCTTTTGGTTCTGCCCTTCACTAACGGGATTTTGGGGCAAAATATTTGATTGGTACTCTAAGGCCTACAAAATAACCCTTCCACTGGAGGCAGAACTCGCCATCTTCGGCTGCTCGGAGTCCTCTCTGAACTTCCCTACAGCTGTGCAACAATGTGACTCTCCTGGCTGGATTCTCATGGACCCCTCGCATGGTATCCCTTGTACAATATCTCTTATAAGCACATAAGCACCTTAAAGAGCATGATGCAGGTTAGACACCACTTTGCATTAATATGTGGGACTTTTATGTAGCAATTAGGATTCTCTTTTGTTTTTTGTTTTTTCCCCACACATAGCTGCATCTAGACTGGTTTTTGTGAAGCATCTGCCACACGCACATAAAAACCCTCAAATCTAGCAATAACACCTGTGACGATTTTAATACACAATAAATGTTCCCTCGGAACATTACCTCCGTACGCCGACCGTCTGTCCCGGTCTGTCCGCCTGTCAAGAGGCCGCTCACTGCAGTATATCACCTCCACTCTGCAGCTAAAACTCCTCTCCTCTGTAGCTGAAACTGCTCTCCACTCCACCACTGAGCTCCAGCGAGTGCCACTTGTGTCCGTCTCCGACGATAAAGTTATCCGTCTCAGACCAGACCGCAGCCGGCTCACACGAGCTGAGATGGTCGGTCTCAAATGTATCTTTGCAAATAGGCAAAAAACCAATTGCATATTGGGGGTCAACTCATTTTTACTACTTGTTAAATAAAACAAGAAGAACAAATCTGTCACCACTAAAGATTTTCCATTTTCCAGTAAGTAAAGGTAATGACATTTTGATATAAAACTATGTGATTTTTCTTTCTTTCTCTTTTCTATTTTGTGGCATACATTTTCAAATAGGTGTATGATAATAGTTAAAGGAACACGCCAACATTTTGGGAGATTCATTTATTTGTCATCTTCCCAATAGTAAGATGAGAAGATAGATGGCCTTCTCTTCTCTGTGCGTGCAGTAGAAAAATAGCAGCCGCTGGCTACCATCATACACCACCTGGCTACTGTGAAGATTTCAGCTAAAAACAGTGTAAACTATGTCTTTTCAAGTCAACTTGGCATCTCAGGGCTTGTGGAGACTTGGGTTATGCCAGGAGAGCAGTATGAAAGCATTTTATGTTCCTCTGGGCGAATCTCCCAAAATGTTGTTGTTCCTTTACAAAATTGCCAAGCCTGATGCTGTTTGACTGAAATATTATCCTCACCAACACCGACTGTCTGATATCTGATTTTTATTGAAAGTCCAATATTGACAAACCAGTAGCTCTCTTCACTACATTCAAAATGCAGCTTGCGCTTGACCCCCCCCCTCCTTCAGAAACATGTCTTGTCTTGTCCAACAGGTGTCAGTGTACATGTGGAGTGAAGTGGATCCCGTGTGTTCGCTGAAGTCGGAGCCTGTCGTGGTGGCGGCGGGGAGTGCTGCGGCCGTGTTCAAACAGCCGGTCGCCGCCCTGCTGGCGGGGTGCGGCGGCTGCACCCGCCTCACCTGCCTGCTCACCTTCCACCTGGAGGACAGCAAGGAGCAGCGGGGCCCCAGGAACTACCACTTCCCCTGCTCACCCAGAGAGGCCCAGGGGATACAGACACCCAACATTACAGTAAGACAGTAATAGAATGCTGCAGGGTTGAGACCTAAAACCCAGAAGTCAACATCGCCTGTTTCCCTCGTCTGGAAGTCAGTGAGATTTCTGCATGGGATTTTGGTTAGATGCCTGAAATAAGGTCTGTGATTAAATAAAGTTTGAGCCCTTTGTTAACCACATACCTTATTTCAGGCTTCCAACCAAAAATCCCATTGCCTTGGAGACATGACATGACATTACATTACATGACATTACATGACATGACATTTACATGACATTACATGACATTACATTACATTACATTACATTACGTCATTTGGCAGACGCTTTTATCCAAAGCGACTTACAATAATGCATTTTTGTCAGCAATAGAGAAATCAACTATGCAACACAGTCTATGACAGCTACAACTTCTTAAAAAAGTAAAGTTTTGTTTTTTTTAGAGAGAGAGAGAGAAAGATGTTAGTTCAAGAAGGGCCCAGATGGAGCCTGAAAAGGTGTGTCTTTAGTCTTAGCCGAAAGATCGGCAGTGATTCGGCCATCCTGACCGAAGGAAGCTCGTTCCACCATTGAGGTGCCAGGGACGAGAAGAGTCCCGAACGGGATGAGCAACTTTTGAGCCCCCCTAGCGGAGGAGGGGCGAGGCGTCCTGCACTGGTGGAGGAGCGGAGGGAATGGTGAGAGATTTGGAGCCTGAGTACTGGAGTACTGGCCCTGTAGGCCAGAACCTGGCTCCCTCGCTGGAGACGAGGGAGCCAGGCGATGCTAACTTACCGGTTCGCCTACAAAAATACATCATCCCTGCGATTCTCTACTCTATACACACAAAGATTAGGGCAGAATGTCGGCTACTGCAAGAGAGATGCACAGAATCCCTGAGCGCTTGAAAGCAGACCACTTGACAACCCGGGGGCTCACCTGGTAGGCGCCCTTGTTCACACAGGACGCCAAACGTAAGTAGAACTGAAGCTTGAAGCAGGCACAAGCTGAACGTATGCCTAACCGTTCACACAAGAAGCCTTCTCTTTTCCTCTCAGCACCTAGTCTCGCGCCTTGAACCCGCCCACAACTCCTTGACTTCATGCCTGGCTTCATGCGTCACGCTTGGAAAATAGGCATGAATCCTGAATGATCGCTTGAGCAAGGCGTGAGCGTGGCTTCGGCGAGGCTTCAGCGTGACACGCACGCGGGTGGCGTGAACGGCCTCGCCTGTTAACAAGGACGCCTAAATGAAACTTGTGGGTTCTGCGTAGTTAGAGCTTAGGTTGCTTCGGCGTCCTGTGTGAACGTGGGCTTAGTCCTTCCTGCGGGCGGCCCGGATTCAATTCCAATCCATTCCCCTTTGCCGCATGTCCTCCCCTCTTTTTCTCCCCAGTCCCCACCTTTCCTGTCAATATACTGTTCTATCCAATAAAGGCAACAAATGCCCAAAATTTTTTTTTAATAAAAGCAAGACTAGGCAGGACGTTCCAGGTACAGCAAAAAATAGAGTGTAAGCAAACATCTCACTTTCATCTGTTTCATTTACATGCCAGCTAGAGTACACAAATCCAGTCAAATTTATTTACAGTTTTTCTGTAAAGTTCTTTTTTCCCCCTCAGGTTGTTTATTAGTTTTACAATGACATACAAATGTCCAGGAAGTCACTTATCACATTTCAATGTTGTGTCAAGTACAGTAGGCTATGTATATATATTATAGAACAAAATCTTGCACAATCCAGTGACAGAGACATAAAAACAACCCCAACAGAAAACAAACGTCACAAAATGTACATGTGGGCCATCAAGACAAAAAGATAAAGATAAAATACCAAAATTTACATGATAAAGAGATACATTTGAAACCCACTACAGGTGTATATCATGTATATATATAAATAAAAAGAGAGAGAGAGCTGCTACTCTGGAATAGCAGTAAACTCCAACCTCTTAGCATGTGCAAAAAAGGGCCCCCAAGTTTTGTTGAATTTGGCAAGCGAACCCTTTACAGTACACCTTATCTTTTCCACTTTAACAAAATAAAAATGTCCCTGATCCAAGAGGAATAAGAGGGAGGTGCGGTTGACTTCCACCTCAGTAAAATCAGACGTCTGGCTAACAAAGTTACGAAAGCTACAAAGTCGGCTTTATATTTTGGAAGCAGCAGAGTGAGTGGTGGAACCCCAAACAATGCTGTAACAGCTGTTGGTTCAAATTGAGTCCCAATACACTCTGAAATTGAGTTAAAAATGTCCAGCCAATAGCTGTATAGGGAAGGGCAACCAAAACATATGAATATGAGTAGCAGGAGCTTGGCGATATCGGTCACATGTAGAGTCAACATCGTTATAAATCCTAGAAAGTATGGCCTTACTGAAGTGTACACTACACAGTGAAGGATTTTGCATTGGGTCAGACCAAATCTAGCATAGATGGGATGAGGAGTGATGAGGAGATGAGGAGTGAACCCGACCCGACGCGCTCATACAGTATACTTACAGTTCATAGTTCTTCCTGAATTAAATTTTTTTCTGTAAAAGTTCATACAATTTTTCTAAATAGGAGCAAAACATAATAATGAATGAAACTGTGTTAAAAATCATGAATTACCTATGCCAGTAAAACTCATTTCATGGATGCAATTTATTCTCAGATTCTGTCTGTGGGAAAGAATGTTGTTTCTTGCTTAGAAAATAAATAATTTTATCAATAAAATTACAATCTATTATTGTAACATGTTCGAATAAGAACTCCAGTTTTCTATTCTTTTCACTCGATGACAAACAAATGTTATCTGACATAGAATTTTTTTTCCCAGGGCACTTCAAACAGACGACCTAAAGTAAAGGCTGCTTTATGCTCACCACGACGTGAAGGGCGCGGGGGTGGAGCGAGGGCCGGGCGCGTCAAATGACGTAAATTTGTTGGGCGTGGTTATTCGCTACCTCCGTAGGGCGCTCGCCGTGTGCCTGATTTTTTTTCTCACAGCGCAACCTCCGGACGGCTTCTCTCCAAACATGGCCGCTTTCAAGCCACTGAGCCCTGAACACGGAGCTGTGTTTTCCCCACATTTCTTGACCCATGTGGTAGGCTATAAACTTTGATTTGCAACTGTTCATTTTTAGTCATTTCACCAAGTAAATGTGTTGTGTTGAGAGCATTATTGCGAGAGATTAAAAGCAGCACAGAGTAGGCAATCAGGGCTGAGAACTAAAACGGCTTTCAGTAAAAACAATTTTGGTGATTCATTGATATGCTGATGTACGGCCGTTTGAGAGTGAAAGCGCACTCAGTACTGAACATAATAGCGTTCCATTGTGACTTTTCATGGGCTGTTCTCACTATTACCATTGTACAATACATGCTGATCACTTGGGTGATCAGCACTTCTGAGTATAATAGCATCTGCCGCAGCGCGACGTCCGCACGGTGACTCGCGGAGCTCCACCCCCACGGAGCTTGCTCGAGTATAATGAGCCCTGACACTGGAGCACTCATTCAGTCTGCACGTTTATTACATTTTGACAGGTGGCGTCTGTCTTCCTCAGAGATGACAGTCACCACCTGTCAAAAAATGTCAGTGTCCAGTGTCTTACTTCAGGTCGTCTGTTTGAAGTGCCATGGGAAAATGTTTTTCTTTCTACACTGTTACTGTTGAGCACCAGGACCCTCTCATTGCAAACTTGGCCAAAACATGTTGGACTTCACTGTTGGAAATGTTATTTGACCTTACATGTCAGCAATTTTCCAGTACAAAACATTAGACAGAATTATGAGCATTGCTCTTTCCTGCTCCTATCATTTGATGAGCGATTTGTGCCATTGTTCGCAAACAATTAAATCTATGGAAAGACAACGCTGATCTCAAGAAAACTTCCTTCACAGAAACCATACAGTTGTAAGATTAAAATATGACCCCTCTGCTTTGTTTAGCAGCTTTTCAAAGAGTTTACAAAGCACTTGACAGAGCATCAAAGGTCAGTGGTTGTGCATAAATTAGTCAAATGTATAGGGGAAGTTTGTTTACTTGCTACTGATTGGTGCCTGCATCTTTCTCACGGGACAACATGTCTCTCGTCACCAGAGATAGGAAAAGTACACACAGTACAGTTACTTGTGTAAAAAAAAAAAGACTGGTAAAAGTAGATGTACTGATTCAACTTGTTTACTCATATAAAAGTTTAAAAAAAAGTACAGATTCTGAAATGTAATAAAATATAAAGGTAAAAAAAGTATTTCTACCGGCTGTTTCTGTGCAAAGCTAACTGAAACTGATGTCATATTAATATAATTCGAACACTATTAAACTTAAAAGATCCCTCCAAACATGTTTTAAGATGTAAAGACTATACTTTGATCCTGCAGCAACCAAGAACATCTACAAAAAATCTTTCATACCAAACGCAATAAATCTGCTAAATTCATAAACGGCAGACTCATCCACATCAGAACCATGTCCGTTATCGCTGTCTGTATTGTGCTGTTGTCCTGCTGTCTTGTTCTATGTTGTATTATGTATCCTGTCATTTCCTGTGCTGTGCTGTGTACTGTACTTTTCATGTGTGCAAGCAAACCTGTGAAGCCAAAGACAAATGTCCACATTGTGGACAACAATACATTGAATTTAATTGAATAATGCGTGAAAGCTGGGAGAGTATGAGACAAGAGAGACAGAGGAATAATTAGCATCGTTTTTGTCTGTTGTGCTTTCAAACTAAAGTAACTAGCCTGTTTTGAAAATGTAAGGAGTAAAAGTTAAAAGTTGTCTGAAAAATAAATACTCTACCGATACCTGACAATCCTATTTACCGTAAGTACATTCATGAAGTATTTGTAGTTACTTCCCGTCTCTGCTTGTACCCAATAAAGCATGTCTTTCTCTCCCTGCAGGCCAGGGTTCAGGAGGACGAGAGGGGATACATTGTCACCCTCCACTCCTCTTCTGTGGCTCTGTTCGTGTGGCTTGACGTGGGAGAGATCGCCGGGCGCTTCAGCTCCAACGGCTTCCTGATGCTCCCCGGGACGTGCACGGTAGCTTTCAAGCCGTGGCGTCCCACCAGCGCCGCGGAGCTCGCCACATCCCTCAGCATCACCTCTTTAAGAGACGTGTACTGACCATAGACTGTATCAATATCTGGACGTCACCCATTGCTTTGTGGACTCCCATTTTGAAGCCTCCAGTTTGGCAAGTGATGTAAATTTGGACGAGAAGAGCCACAGCTGCTATTGGTCCACGATCGACGAGCTGTGTGATCACTGGAGAGGAGACCTGTCAATCACACCCCAAAGCATAGTCTACTTTATCATATATTTTATTTTAAATGGCACCATAATGTACTAAATGAACACCATGCTGCATTGAAGAAGACTTGAAACTAGTGATTGAGAGCATAAACTCTTTAGGAAAGTGTTTACTGAGGT
This sequence comes from Poromitra crassiceps, assembly GCF_964638095.1. NCBI lineage: Eukaryota > Metazoa > Chordata > Actinopteri > Beryciformes > Melamphaidae > Poromitra > Poromitra crassiceps. Next base: position 42,067,469 of record NC_139625.1, on the reverse strand, counting down.
CATAAATCAAGTGAGAAGTCAGGTAATTTTTCCATTGACTTCCATACAATGACTTCTTTTTGCAGCCAGTGGAGTTGCCCCCTCCTGGCTATTAGATAGAATGCAGGTTTACTTCAGTTTTAACGAGCGGAGCTACCCCCTCAGTGCTGACCCGAGAACAGCCGGGCAGACCTCTGTGTTGAGTTGAATGAAGCTGCGGAGGCGACGGGGGCCCGCGGCGTAGAGAGCCCATCCTGTAACTGAAACCCACACGGGTTCAATCCCAACCAGGAGTCCATCGGCTGCAAACTGTCCTGTTGAAGTGTCTTTGAGTAAGACGCTGATCCTCGAAATGATCATTCCCTGTAAGTCACTCTGGATGAGATCAACAGACAAATGAGAAAAGGATGGAAAAGTGGCAGCTAAATGGGAAGAACAGATTAAAAAATAATGCTGTAATGAGCGTGCAAAGCAGCATTATTTTAGTAATATAAACTAGAGGGCACAGAGTACATACCTCTGCCAACCTTTCAACAAAGTTTCGTGGTGTTGGTGTTATATGAATCCATTTGGAAATTAGGTGCCTTTTTGTAATTGGCCATGCCCACTGCCACACCCCCTTTTGGCCAGTGGGCATGGAAAGTTAATCAGTTCTGAGTTGGCCCATGACCTGCTGTTTTACAAAGTTTCAGGCAAATCCATTCATAACTTTTGGAGATATCTTGCTGACAAACAACAGACAAACGGGACGAAAACAACCTCCCAGCCAACTCTGTTGGCGGGAGTCATAATAATACTATGGCTTGAGTGTGACTGATGGGCATCTCTGAATGCCGATGCCAATACAGACTTTTGCGTTGAAGCTGCCAAGAGATATTTTGTGCAAATATTTTCTCTGGATGAAAAAGCCTCTAAATCTTTACACCAGTATGAGACAATAAAACCCTCCATTGAAACCCAGACTAATGGAATTCATAAGACCAGGAGTGATGCACCCCCCTCTGTTCAATGGTAAAGGGGAAATGCCTTATAAACGAAGAATTAATTTACAAAAACTGTAACAAACACAATTAATAGCTAAAATGTCCAAAGAAAATCACATCATTGCAGGTTTTATGGTTTTACCATTCTCAGTGCAAAAGACACAATTATATATATATATGTGTATGTATGTATATATATATATATATATATATATATATATATATATATATATATATATATAATTGTGTATTTTGCACTGAGAATGATTTCAGCTAACACTTTTTAATAACTGCACACTATGAAGCATTATTTATGTATTAGTAAATACTTAATTTATTATTTATAAAGCGCTGTTCCTACATTAATTAATCCATAAACACAGTTATAATACTTGATTAATAAAATAATCTGCTAATCTATAATATGCTTAATGATTGTATTTGCATACCAGTAGCCTACTTTTACAAATGATAGATTCACAATTTAATTCTAAATGAATGTTTATATCAATTACAAACCAGTTATTGACAAACTACTTGGATGTACATTTATGCATGCATTTATCCATATGATTTAGATGTGCACTAATAGTGAGTGTGTTAATAGACTAGATAGATAGATAAACTTATTAATTATTAATACTGCAATTCATTATTAATTCAGGTAGTTAGAAAGCATTTACTTGTATTTTGTGTGACCTCATGTAAAGTGTCTTACAAAACATTTACTTAGGCTAAATGTTTCATAGTGCGCTCTTATTAGAAAATGTTGCCTTCTCTTTTTACTATTTATACTGTTTGATTTTGTTATAAATTTGTATACATAAATCTGCAATCATCAGCAGCTACCACTAGGGGGCGACAGGAACGCGCAAACCTCACCAGCGCTCACATGCACTATGTTTATGATTTCCCCCCCTCCCTTCCAGCTGTTTCATAATCGACTCCACAGAGACGCGACAGCGAGTTGCCACTATGCATTTGACTGTATTTTTGTCGTTTTTCCACCTGAAGATGCGACCACCCTACTTTGAAAAGCAGTGGGAGTGTGTCTGTGTGTCAGCCAATGACTATGTGTGAGCACGTTGCATGCCAAGTCGGTGACAAAGAAAGCATTGAAAAAGTGACTGGCCGAGGCTACATGTGGCCGGCCGGTCTCCTCCTCCATATTTTTCCTGCCGAAACGATCTTTGAACCAGAGAGTCGCAGCCTAATCTACCTCAGATAGTCTGTCTGCCATATTATTACAAATTAGTCCGCCTGGAAATCAAGACGCTGATTTCCTCAGTGTGCCATGGACCTGGAATGCGCAGAAAGCTCACGGACATCATGATTCTGGAGACTGGTATTTAAACTGCTCGACAGACACAGGTTACTGGCGCATCCCCAAACTTCAAAACCAGGATTTTCTACCTGATCGGCGACAATGTATCAGCTCAGAAGTTTGCTTGCGTGCGCGGTGGTTTTCATCTCTAAATCCCAAAGTATAAACGTGGATGGGCAAGGCTATCTGGAGAATATTTTGCGGTATTATGGTGAAAACAAATCCATCACAACGGAAAACCTGGAAAATTTAGTGCTGTTGATCTCAGCCAGAAGACCAGAGTTGATAGCAGAAGATAACCCACTGGAAAACCAAGAGGTAATATTAGGTAGGCTATAAAACCTCCAGGATTATTTATAATCATTAAGAGAATTCCTGTGGTGTTTTTCTCTCTCCATAGGCTACCTAAATTAATAATTAGACTAAATAACTAAATACACTTATTAATTGATTTTTGTTTTCATTCCTCCCTTGTTTTTTTTGGTAGGCCTATTCATATATTTTGCTTTTAGTTGATTTATAATGAATGCACCAATCATTAACAAATACATGTCGAGCAACATCATCTATTTAGGATTATAATATAGCCTAACACTGATTCATAGAATAGCTTTTAATTTACTAGTGTTACTAGTGTCATAGCTGCTTTAATTGGGATAATTTATGAACAAATACACTTGGTCATTATTGGATTTTTTTTCTTCCTTTCCTATATAGTTTTGCATTTAGGGATAATTATTGTAAAGAATGCGTCAATAAATAAGACTCACAACATTAAACAATGTAAACAAGCGGCTCAGTATAGGTGCTCTTGGTTGTGTGTGTGTGTGTGTGGGGGGGGGGGTACAAAATGGGCAAAATATGCCAATTTACATGTTAAATTAGACTATATTTAGACTTTTTTTTATCTGATTTTTTTATATAGGCATATATATATATATATATATATACAGTATATATATATATATATGGTGTTCTATTAATCGATCTTCTAGTCATATTTAGTTTATAATTACACCAATTTATGAAATAAATTAGACTCATTAGACTTTTTTTGTTTTGTTTGTATTTTTCGCATGCAAAACATTAGCCAATGTTATTCTGCTTGTAGAGTTGAGGGTTATAGTGAATGCACTGCTAAATGCAACATGTCTGTGTTGTCCCCTCAGTGTCCCTCAGTGGGGGAGATCTTGGACAACTATGGGTTCAATAATGTCAGTCAGCTGACTGTGGGACATCTGGAGAGGATCTGCCCCGCTGTGTTGACTCAGGTGCTGCTGCCCTCTTGCCCCAACGCCACCCCCTCTCCTCTGACGCCTCTTGACTACACTGGTGAGTTGCTTCACCCCGACGTTAGATATCTCCTAACACAAATATCTCACGGTTCGTGGGGTCTAGCGTTCTAAATAAGGTCTGACAGTGCTTTCGTCTGGACACACTTCTCTAAACCAGTGGATCTCAGGCTATTTGGGTTGAAAGTCATTTTTCAACTTCTTTGGGGGTCTTGACCCCTGGGTTGAGAACAACTGCCAAGGTTCCTTCCTACAGGTCGGGGCAGTATGTGGAAAGAATTAGCTAATTCCCAGGTCCTCACAAGTTTGAAAATGGCTCTAGAAGTTTGGGAAAGTATAGAAAGATGAATCCTGGTGGCTTACTGTGATGTATTAGGTTTGAATCTAGTCTAAATCAAATCAAATTTGATTGATATAACTCAATTCATTGAACATGAAACTCATGTACTCATGTGCTTCACACAAAGTCCCTCTGTGTGTCTCTTTACATACTCCTAACCCAATGCTGCCAAGCCATAGAACTGTGCCACCAACAATACACTTTTACCGTGTTGCCTCTTTTACATGATTCATCTTGAGAGGCCTAGAACTGTAAACATAATGATTCCATGCATAATATATTTTTAGATTGTAATAGACATTTTATTCACATATTGTAAAACCCCTGAAAGTCATTTTTTGAGTTGAGCCCCGAGTTGAGAACCACTGCCAGGGTCGTACACAGGTCTGGAAATGCATGGAAATAGAATATGGGATTTCCCAGGTCCCGACAAGTTTGGAAATTACACAATACATTTGCAAATATATGAAAACTGTTGCGTCATGGTACACATAGAACTACATTATTTTCTGTGTTTTTTTAGCTTAGCGTATATCACATCACATATCCTGATAATTGCCATTGAAGAATATTGTTCGTCCATAAAGTGATATGACAGCGTTAGTAGAGGCAATATGACCAACCAATGAACTTTAAATCAAGAAATCACAACCTGTAAAATAGCATGGAACTGAGACTGTAGAAAGCGTGTGTGGCTGTAGTCTGTACAGATGTGGAAACAGTTGAATCTACAGAATGTGTCTTGCTGAAGCTGGTGCAGAAACGTATTGATGACTTGCAGAGTTTCACAGTCTGTACTGATCAAGTGACACAACACGGCACAACAAGGACAGGTCAACCTCACACACAGAGGGAGAATCTGACCCCAGGCTCTGCTCCGCTCCTTATGATGAGGGGGTACGGTGGCGCAGTCGGTAGCGCTGTCGCCTCACAGCTAGAAGGTCCTGAGTTCGATTCTCGCCTGGGGCGCTGTGGGCGCTGGGGTTGTGTTCCCCCCCATATCTTCAGTGCCTACTGCCCAGGTGGGTTATCTCGTCGTAAGGGCCTTTCTGTGTGGAGTTTGCATGTTCTCCCCGTGCTCCCCAGGGGCTTCCTCCGTACATAACCCCCCCACTAAAAAACATGCAGAAGACCGTCATCGTCATCCGACCAGTGGCGACAACATCCGAAGTTGGTCCCCGGGCGCTGGAAAGAAAAAAGCGACCACTGCTCCTGGCCTGCCCCTCGGAGGAAAGGACAAGCCTGGATGGGTTAAATGCAAAGGACACATTTCACCGGCCACCGTCAGCATGAGTGTGTTGTGGCCACATGCATGTGTTGTGGTGTTCGTGTGACAATAAAAGACGGGCTTGTTGCCCTTTATGATAGATTTTTTTTGTTTTTTTTACGATGATGTGGGAACGGACAGAAAGACATCGATGATTAGAGAAAACACAGACTCAGTTACTTTGTTTCATTCCAAAGCAACAGAAAGACATTGATGATTCATAAACACAAACTCACTTACTTTGACAAAACTTGATTGATATGGAAGCTGCAGTAGGCAGATTTAAACAACATCAATGGAATGTTAACCAGAGCAACATAGCAGAATGACCCCAGTTTGTGTACTGTGATTGGCTACATATCTTCTAGCTAACCCTGATTGATTGTTTTTTTGTCCAACCTACAACCAAAATTATAATGAAATAATATTGCCTACTGCAGCTTTAATGTCTATTTTACCAAGAAAGACCAATGGACAGCAACGCTCTCTTGAGTCTTTCACAATGGTTCCCTGAATACAACTGGTATGGTATGTAAACTATATATAGACTAAAGGTAAACAGCAGGTGTATAAAAGACAAATATACATAGTACAACATTGCAAAAGACAAATGCATCAATAAATAAATACATACCATTCCTTTGACAAAACATCTTAACAGGCAACTAAATCCTCAGGTCCGCTCACGGCATAATTTTGAAAGGTGTATGGTCTGAGGAGGGGAGCGGGGTGGGGAGGGGGGTGTAATCTGTTGAGACGATCCTCACCTATTAAAACACTAGTAGGCCCAGCTGATGGGACTGTGAGGTGCCCTACAGGCGCACCACATTTGGACAAACTGTGCTGTCAGTTAAGGGAAGGGAAGTAAATATTGGAACAGCCTACCACCAGTAATAAGGGACTGTCCTACATATCCCACTTTTAAGACCCATTTCATGGCTCAAGGCAAACCACAACTGTGACCGGTGTGGTTTTTGAGTAATCCAGTGTCTTGGGCTACTCCGGGCGGCAGGGACGTATGAACCAAGGAGCTGAGACTGGATCCAGGTCTAGGGTTCCCATGGTCATGGAAAACCTGGAAAAGTCATGGTATTTCAAAATCTCATTTTCCAGGCCTGGAAAAAGTCATGGAATTTATACTACACTGGACAAATAGGACACAGCCCTTTATATTGGATTGTTGTGCTTCTTGTATTTTATATTAATATTTTTATGAAAGATTCATGTTTTATTTCAATGTGACGCAGGGACTCTAAAGCGCTAAAATCCAATAAAAGGAGGTGTGTCCTATTTGTCCAGTGTAATAATAATTTCTGGTATTGATTCAGAGTCACCACCTCACATTATGGAAAATTATATCATGGATCCTTGAAAAGTCATGGAAAAGTTTGAAATTGTATACATGAAAATGTGTGGAAACTCTGGGTTTATAAGTCCAGCTGATGACAGCCATGAGGTTTCAGAGTCACATTGAATGTCCTGAATTGACTCACAGAGCGCTGTAGTGATCTCTCAGAGAGACTCCATGTCTAACATCCCTCTCAGCGCTGTTGACAGTGTGGGCTCACAGCCAACTGTGCCTGTTGTGTCCTGCAGCTACAGGACCCCTGCTGCTTCTGCACTGACCTCCTCAACACCATTTGTCTTGTGACAATAAATTAAATCTTGTACGACTGTAATGTATCAATCTGCAACATTTTCTGATTGATGTTTGGTGGTGTTTGGTTTTGGTACAGTATAGTCTGTAGCTCTGAATGAAACATGAAATATGTCTACATTTACTCCCCTTCCCAAAAATAAATACATAAATACAACACACAGACAAGTCAGACATTAGAGTGCAGCAGGTGCTTAGTTAATTACTTAAAACAATGCTATTATTACTTGATGAATAGCTTTGTTTATGCTGTACAACTGTTGTATAAAAGCAATATCAGGTGGTCAGGATAGGCAGCCTCCTGTCCAGCCCCCTGACCCTCAGTACTGGTGCCCCCCAGGGTTGCGTCTTCTCCCCCTGACTCTTCTCTTCTCCATCTACACCAACCTCCTAACATCCCACCACAGTTCAGTTTCCTTTCTCAAATATGCAGACGACACCACCATAACCGGACTCATCACCAACAATAACGAGGATCATTACCGTAATCAAGTGGCCCAAGCTGTCACTTGGTGCCAGGACAATAATCTACATCTCAACACATCCAAAACCAAAGAAATCATCACAGACTTTCGATGGAACCCACCCCCCAAGACACCCCTCTACATCTCCGGACAACCCATAACTACCACAGACACACACATACAAATTCCTGGGCACCCACATCAGCAACACACTCAAATGGGACAATAACACGGTCACATAATCAAAAAGGCCAATCAAAGACTATTCAACCTCCGGCAGCTCAAAAAATTCAAAGTCAAACGCAATCTGCTCCTCCAGTTCTACACAGCCATCCTCGAAAGCATCCTCACCTCTTCCATAACAGTCTGGTACGGCAGTCTGGATAGCCATTCATGTAATAAACTCCAACGCATAATCAAAAAAGCTTAAAAAATCATAGGCACCCCACTCCCATCACTAGACTCACTCTACCATAAACGCACAATCACAAGAGCACAAAAGATAGTTTCTGACTCATCTCACCCAGCTAACCACCTGTTCCAACTGTTGCCCTCTGGCCGGCGCTATAGATCCATTTCCACCAGAACAACCCGGTCATCTCTGTCTATGTTGAATGTCCTGTATTTATGTTGCTATTTGTTGTCTATGTATTGTAATGTCTATGCTGACACAGTTGCTATGTGCTGTAACATGCTGTACCGAAAGCAAATTCTGCCGACTATGTTGTGCAGTCCTTAATAAATAAATGAAATTAATGAAATCACACTCGAGGTCGTGCTGTTGTTGTCATTATCGTCACGGCTGTGATTATCTTCGGCCCTCGGCCGACCGAATCACAGCCGTGACGATATTAGCCAACAACAGCACTCGTGATATTTCTTAATTAGTCAGAGTTGTAGCTTGAGAAGAGTCAGCTCACTTAACCTGAACAAAATGTTAGCTAGCTAATTAACTTATTTAGCAAAGTAACCAGTGTTTATGTTAGCATGTGACTACTTTTTGTGTCTACTAGATAATACATTACTTTGTGCACAAATCGTATGTGTAATGCAGTGGTTCCTGCATTACATTACTGGCTTTCCTTGGGAAGCTAAGCAGGTCTGGTCTAGCATACTCCTTGGATGGGAGACTGGTGCTGGAAGTGGTGTTGGAGGACCAGTAGGAGGTGCTCTTCCCCTCTGGTCCGAATGGTCTGATGAATAATCTCCCCAATGCCCTGCGGCAGAGACAGGGAGTCTGTCCTGTGAGTGAGCACCATCCTTCGGATGAGACGTTAAACTGAGGTCCTGACTCTCTGTGGTCATTAAAGATTCCATCGGCACTCTTCACAAGAGTAGGGTGTAACCCCGGTGCCCTGGGGGGTGTAACCCCAGTGCCCTCGGGGGTGTAACCCCGGTGCCCTGCCTAAAATTCCCCAAATAGGCCTTCCTTCAATCATGGCCACCTAATCATCCCTTGTTACTTAATTGGCACATTCAGTCCACAACTCTCCACTGTGATACTGTAGCTGTTGTGTGGTGAGCGTTCTGGCACAAACTTGACTGCCGTGCATCACCGATAGGTGGGTGCTACGCATCGGTGGTGGATGAGTTGAGTTCCCTCTCCCTCCCTCCCCTGATATGTGAAGCGCTTTGAGTGTCTTGAAAGGCGCTACTGTATATAAATCCAATTAATTATTATTATTATTACAACAAGACAGTGTCGGTTCAGCTAGCTAATAAACTAACATTATCTAAACACAAAACAAACAAATTATCAGTTCCCAGACAAAAACATAAAATACATTAACCATGTCTATTCTATTCTTTTGAGATGGTTGTCCAGATGTTTCCTATGAAAAATCTTTTGGTGCACAGGAAGTGATGCATTTTAGCAGCAACAACAGCGATTTGTGTGGAACAAACAGAAGAAGAAGTGGGTAGTTAGCATCAGCATGAGCAGCGATAGCCAGCATAACTGAACAGACAGAGAAAAGAGCGCCACCTACAGAAACTCAAACTGCATCAACATAAAATCCAAGGAGAGATGTCACAGCTCCACCCACACCATTTGATTGACAGCTGATCTGAGAAGTACAGTGCTGAGCTGATCAAGGATCTGAAGGATTCGCACTGTAAATATGTGGTAATGGAGTTGTAAGAGTGTCTTCTTCTTGCCTCCTTACATTGTGTAGTTGTAAGAGTGTCTTCTTCTTGCCTCCTAACAGTGTGTAGTTGTAAGAGTGTCTTCTTCTTGCCTCCTAACAGTGTGTAGTTGTAAGAGTGTCTTCTTCTTGTCTCCTAACAGTGTGTAGTTGTAAGAGTGTCTTCTTCTTGTCTCCTAACAGTGTGTAGTTGTAAGAGTGTCTTCTTCTTGTCTCCTGCCAGTGTGTAGTTGTAAGAGTGTCTTCTTCTTGTCTCCTTACAGTGTGTAGTTGTAAGAGTGTCTTCTTCTTGTCTCCTGCCAGTGTGTAGTTGTAAGACTGTCTTCTTCTTGTCTCCTTACATTGTGTAGTTGTAAGAGTGTCTTCTTCTTGCCTCCTTACATTGTGTAGTTGTAAGACTGTCTTCTTCTTGTCTCCTGACAGTGTGTAGTTGTAAGAGTGTCTTCTTCTTGTCTCCTGCCAGTGTGTAGTTGTAAGACTGTCTTCTTCTTGTCTCCTTACATTGTGTAGTTGTAAGAGTGTCTTCTTCTTGCCTCCTTACATTGTGTAGTTGTAAGACTGTCTTCTTCTTGTCTCCTGACAGTGTGTAGTTGTAAGAGTGTCTTCTTCTTTCCTCCTTACAGTGTGTAGTTGTAAGAGTGTCTTCTTCTTGTCTCCTGCCAGTGTGTAGTTGTAAGACTGTCTTCTTCTTGTCTCCTTACATTGTGTAGTTGTAAGAGTGTCTTCTTCTTGCCTCCTTACATTGTGTAGTTGTAAGAGTGTCTTCTTCTTTCCTCCTTACAGTGTGTAGTTGTAAGAGTGTCTTCTTCTTGCCTCCTTACAGTGTGTAGTTGTAAGACTGTCTTCTTCTTTCCTCCTTACAGTGTGTAGCTGTAAGACTTCTTCTTTCCTCCTGACAGTGTGTAGTTGTAAGACTGTCTTCTTGCCTCCTTACAGTGTGTAGCTGTAAGACTGTCTTCTTCTTGCCTCCTTACATTGTGTAGCTGTAAGACTGTCTTCTTCTTGCCTCCTTACATTGTGTAGCTGTAAGACTGTCTTCTTCTTGCCTCCTTACAGTGTGTAGTTGTAAGAGTGTCTTCTTCTTTCCTCCTGACAGTGTGTAGTTGTAAGAGTGTCTTCTTCTTGCCTCCTAACAGTGTGTAGTTGTAAGAGTGTCTTCTTCTTGCCTCCTTACAGTGTGTAGTTGTAAGAGTGTCTTCTTCTTGCCTCCTTACAGTGTGTAGTTGTAAGAGTGTCTTCTTCTTGCCTCCTAACAGTGTGTAGTTGTAAGAGTGTCTTCTTCTTGCCTCCTAACAGTGTGTAGTTGTAAGAGTGTCTTCTTCTTGCCTCCTAACAGTGTGTAGTTGTAAGAGTGTCTTCTTCTTTCCTCCTGACAGTGTGTAGTTGTAAGAGTGTCTTCTTCTTGCCTCCTTACATTGTGTAGTTGTAAGAGTGTCTTCTTCTTGCCTCCTTACAGTGTGTAGCTGTAAGACTGTCTTCTTCTTTCCTCCTTACAGTGTGTAGTTGTAAGAGTGTCTTCTTCTTGTCTCCTGCCAGTGTGTAGTTGTAAGACTGTCTTCTTCTTGTCTCCTTACATTGTGTAGTTGTAAGAGTGTCTTCTTCTTGCCTCCTTACATTGTGTAGTTGTAAGAGTGTCTTCTTCTTTCCTCCTTACAGTGTGTAGTTGTAAGAGTGTCTTCTTCTTGCCTCCTTACAGTGTGTAGCTGTAAGACTGTCTTCTTCTTTCCTCCTTACAGTGTGTAGCTGTAAGACTTCTTCTTTCCTCCTGACAGTGTGTAGTTGTAAGACTGTCTTCTTGCCTCCTTACAGTGTGTAGCTGTAAGACTGTCTTCTTCTTGCCTCCTTACATTGTGTAGCTGTAAGACTGTCTTCTTCTTGCCTCCTTACATTGTGTAGCTGTAAGACTGTCTTCTTCTAGCCTCCTTACAGTGTGTAGTTGTAAGAGTGTCTTCTTCTTTCCTCCTGACAGTGTGTAGTTGTAAGAGTGTCTTCTTGCCTCCTAACAGTGTGTAGTTGTAAGAGTGTCTTCTTCTTGCCTCCTTACAGTGTGTAGTTGTAAGAGTGTCTTCTTCTTGCCTCCTTACAGTGTGTAGTTGTAAGAGTGTCTTCTTCTTGCCTCCTAACAGTGTGTAGTTGTAAGAGTGTCTTCTTCTTGCCTCCTAACAGTGTGTAGTTGTAAGAGTGTCTTCTTCTTGCCTCCTAACAGTGTGTAGTTGTAAGAGTGTCTTCTTCTTTCCTCCTGACAGTGTGTAGTTGTAAGAGTGTCTTCTTCTTGCCTCCTTACATTGTGTAGTTGTAAGAGTGTCTTCTTCTTGCCTCCTTACAGTGTGTAGCTGTAAGACTGTCTTCTTCTTTCCTCCTTACAGTGTGTAGCTGTAAGACTGTCTTCTTCTTTCCTCCTGACTGTGTAGTTGTAAGAGTGTCTTCTTCTTGCCTCCTTACAGTGTGTAGCTGTAAGACTGTCTTCTTCTTGCCTCCTTACAGTGTGTAGCTGTAAGACTGTCTTCTTCTTTCCTCCTTACAGTGTGTAGCTGTAAGACTGTCTTCTTCTTGCCTCCTTACAGTGTGTAGCTGTAAGACTGTCTTCTTCTTTCCTCCTGACAGTGTGTAGTTGTAAGACTGTCTTCTTCTTTCCTCCTAACAGTGTGTAGTTGTAAGAGTGTCTTCTTCTTGCCTCCTTACATTGTGTAGCTGTAAGACTGTCTTCTTCTTGCCTCCTTACAGTGTGTAGCTGTAAGACTGTCTTCTTCTTTCCTCCTTACAGTGTGTAGCTGTAAGACTGTCTTCTTCTTTCCTCCTGACAGTGTGTAGTTGTAAGAGTGTCTTCTTCTTTCCTCCTGACAGTGTGTAGTTGTAAGACTGTCTTCTTCTTTCCTCCTAACAGTGTGTAGTTGTAAGAGTGTCTTCTTCTTGCCTCCTTACAGTGTGTAGCTGTAAGACTGTCTTCTTCTTGCCTCCTTACATTGTGTAGCTGTAAGACTGTCTTCTTCTTGCCTCCTTACATTGTGTAGCTGTAAGACTGTCTTCAACTTGCCTCCTTACAGTGTGTAGTTGTAAGAGTGTCTTCTTCTTGCCTCCTTACATTGTGTAGTTGTAAGAGTGTCTTCTTCTTGCCTCATGACAGTGTGTAGTTGTAAGAGTGTCTTCTTCTTGCCTCCTTACATTGTGTAGTTGTAAGAGTGTCTTCTTCTTGCCTCCTTAAAGTGTGTAGTTGTAAGAGTGTCTTCTTCTTGTCTCCTGACAGTGTGTAGTTGTAAGAGTGTCTTCTTCTTGCCTCCTGACAGTGTGTAGTTGTAAGAGTGTCTTCTTCTTGTCTCCTGACAGTGTGTAGTTGTAAGAGTGTCTTCTTCTTGTCTCCTGACAGTGTGTAGTTGTAAGAGTGTCTTCTTCTTGCCTCCTGACAGTGTGTAGTTGTAAGAGTGTCTTCTTCTTGCCTCCTGACAGTGTGTAGTTGTAAGAGTGTCTTCTTCTTGTCTCCTAACAGTGTGTAGTTGTAAGAGTGTCTTCTTCTTGCCTCATGACAGTGTGTAGTTGTAAGAGTGTCTTCTTCTTGCCTCCTAACAGTGTGTAGTTGTAAGAGTGTCTTCTTCTTGTCTCCTAACAGTGTGTAGTTGTAAGAGTGTCTTCTTCTTGCCTCCTAACAGTGTGTAGTTGTAAGAGTGTCTTCTTCTTGTCTCCTGACAGTGTGGGGGTACGGCTTCCTGGCCGTCACTGTGATAAACCTGGCCTCTCTGCTCGGCCTCCTGCTGATCCCATTCACCAACAAGCCCTACTTCCCCAAAGTGCTCACCTACTTCATCGCCCTGGCCATCGGCACGCTCTTCTCCAACGCTGTGCTGCAGCTCATACCAGAGGTTTGTAAGAGGAGGACGGGGTGACAAGCAGGGTTGTAGCCATTCGTCAATTAAAAAAAGGAAAAAAAAACGTTTTTTCTTACGGATTTCACCCCCATTTTTTTTTTTTTAAATAGAACAATATACGAACAAGACAAACAGGCTCAGACACAGGAAAAGAAAGGGGGAAAACATACATACATTACATCATTGACATTAAACAATACAACATGGTGCTATCAGCTGCATAAGGTGCTTATGTGTTTATAAGAGATATTGTGTGCCTGGAATCCCGCCTAAGGGGTCCATGGGATACCAGCCGGGCGAGCCATCCATCATTCCCAACCTCAGTCACTTATCATTCTTAACCTCGTCAAAGTAGGCCAAAAACGGCTCCCAGATATTTGAGAACCTTTTAAGCGTGTTGGTTCTCAGGGACCTGAGTCTGTCCATCTGTAGAACAGAGATCATGTCCATCAGCCACACCCGAAAAGAAGGAGAAGAGGAGGACTTCCATTCCTTCAGAATAAGTCTTTTGGCAACAGTTGTCCCCAGTGTCAGAGATTGTTGCACAGCCATAGGGAAGTTCAGAGAGGACTCCGAGCAGCCGAAGATGGCGAGTTCTGCCTCGGGCTGTAGGGTTATTTTGTAGGCCTTGGAGTACCAGTCAAATATTTTATTTCCCCCCCGTTTTCTGCCTATCTGGGGAGAGTTGTAGACTAGACTAGCATATGCTTCCACTGATACATGTGCAGTCAAGGGAGCTGGAAGGTGGGTGCTGAGGGTGCTGCAGCACCCCCTGGTGGCAAGAGATGGGATTTTTGAAATTGTTGGATTTGGCTGTCTTGTGTTTATAACAGCAACAAAATGCATTAAAAAACAGTTTGTGCTTCCCAGCTCTAATCTTATTTCATACACTCTCTCTTCAAAAGTGTTTGATTTTCATCATAATCTGGTTTTCCATAATAGTAATAATAAGTTCAGTGTTTATGCCTGTGTTGCTGTCTGTTGTAGTGTAAAACGACTAAAGGGAGAGCAGGTGGTTACATGAAAGTGAGTGAGAAAAGGAGAAGATACTGAATAATGACATATAACAGTATAATCCTAATGTTAATTTAAAATTAAATATTCCTCTAAATATGGCTAAAAGTCCAAAAACGTCACATTTTCTTCGGCGCGGGAAATTCGGATTTCAATTGGAATGACCGTAAACATAATTGAATTCCATGAAATTCCACTTCTAGAGTTTATCTTGACTTGCTAAACATTATGAATCAAACATTATGGATCAACTTAACAAATATATTCAATCATAATGTAGCCTACAGTACATACGTATGTATTACGATGTCACAGACATCAAATAGCACCTGAAAGGAACCTTTAGCATTTATGATATTCAGTATTGATGACAATATATAACACTGTAATCTCAGATATGTGGCACTTCACAGAACAAACACTTGAAAGGGACACTCCGCTGAAAAACAATGCTGTTTTATTTTGAACATAATCTTACACATATTCGACACAAATGACATTTGTGCATGAATGACATCACTGGTCCACAACTGATCTAAAATCATCTCTCAATAACTGTCAAACTAAATGAATGCCTGCAAAACAGTTTTCTGATATGTGAGATAATGTCAATTTAGCTACTGTTTGTGTGTGTGTGTGTGTGTGTGTGTGTGTGTGTGTGTGTGTGTGTGTGTGTGTGTGTGTGTGTGTGTGTGTGTGTGTGTGTGTGTGGCAGGACCAAGAGATTTTGAATACGGTACTAACAGTCACCCATAAATCCACAGGCGCTGGGCTTTGACCCCAAAAAAGATAACTATGTGATGAACGCAGTGGGGATATTTGGTGGCTTCTACCTCCTGTTCTTCGTGGAGAAGCTGTTGAAAATGGTCCTGCGTGTTGATCACGAGGTAAGATGACAGAGTTAATGAGTTCATAAGGCACCAAGATATTTTAGTTATTGCAGTCACATGTCATTCATATATTTTCAGCTGTATAACTGCTAATGAATAGCCCTGATTTGTTGAAATTGTGTTGCTAGGGAACAGTTTGGAACAAAGCTTATGTCCTGTCAGTTATTGTACCAGCAAACACTTGAAGTAAGCTGGGGGAAATTTAGAATTTTGATGTTGTCGAGTTGAAACACCGATATAATTATTCATGATAGCAATAAGTTCTGATCCTTGATTATGATTGGCTGAGCCACATTCGAATTAAAATATTCTATAAACACACACCTGTTACCGCATCACATCATATTACTGCGCTCCTGCATCTGTGTTGCTTGGCAACACAAACAAATGTTGCTGAAGAACGACATTGCTTGGTGTAAGAAGAACGCAGGTTTTTCCTGGCTCAAAACGAGGCGGAGGTGCTACTACAATGTACTAGAGCCCGACCGATATAGGTTTTTTGAGACTGATACTGATTTTAATGGGGGAAATTTACCGATTACCGATAGGCGGCCGATATAGTGATATATTTTTTAGTTGGAATAAAAATAGACGTTTTCTATGTGGATTGTGCACCAATTTGACTATGTAAAAGGTAATCAGAAGGCTGCCTTCTTAAACAAATAACTTTATTAAATAATATTTAACATTAAATTGTCAACACATTGGCGTAATACCGCAATGGCAAATTATAGAAATAATTTGCAGCGCTTGTTAGAAAATAGTGTTTTCCATGAAGACACCTGTCATAGAGAAAAAACATCACATGGATGCAACTGGGACGTATCATCAGTGATGTACCCTGGGGTCATAGGATGTTTCGGGTACTGCAACATCATACACCCTCGCCCAGGTGACCCAGCCGGGGTTGATCCAGCCCCGACTTACGTCTCAGTAGCTACCCACGGTCAGCCCTCTAAAGCCGTTTTCCCACATGCGCTTTGTACTGCTAAATGACCGGAACGTGGTCTAATGCCTGCATGTGAGAAAGTCGTCGTGCCAGTATAAGCGTGACCCCGTCGTCGCGGTGATTTCACCAGTTTCGAGCCAGTCAGAAGAGCGGTATGCCGCGATAGGCACAGAAGTGAGAAAGGGGTCCAGTCATTTTCCGCGACACCGGTCCTTCTCTCATCATGGGCGAGGTGTACACACGTTGCTTAACGTTCACTTCCAGCTTGCATCATCTAGTCATTCGCGCACATCAAAGCAAACTACTTCCACATTTCGCTTCGTGCATTCCGTCGCTGTGCAATGAAAGCCACTTATCTCCAAATCGCCAACTTTTCAGGAAATGAAAAAAAAACCGTGCTCTTAAAATACTGAACACCACGTTGTCATATTTGACACATGTCTTCATTGTAGACAGTTTATCGCTGAATGTGTCATTACATTATTAATATCTTACCTGAATAAGCTCAAATGCTGTTACAGGATTATCACACAGAGTCTGGGGCACTTTCTGCTGGCCAGACAGCAGCGTGTGGGAGCCTGCCTTTTAGAGCGCGAGCACGAGCCGCTGTGCTCCAGGCAGCGGGGACGCGCGGGCGGAGCTCTTCACTCTGCCAAGCCGGGGAGAGTGGCTCTGTCATGGGTTGAGCAGTCCCGGAGTAACGTGACATTATTCTTGTCAGAAACAACTTCGATTTGCATACTTTAAATGAGTTTGCAGCCCAAGGACAACCCGAAAACACCTTATTGATCTAAACCCGACCCCCCAAATAAGCTCCCCCCTCCCCCCAACATACAGGCAATTTAGCTCCTAGATTCCCACATGCCCGCGCTGAGGTGTGAAGGGAAATTCCGGGAAATGTCCGATATTGACTTACAGGTCATTTTCAGGTACGCATGTGGGAAAACGGCTTTAGGGAAAGACAGGGCCACTCAATCCGCTGCTCCGGAACTACTCTGCCGGCACCGGGAGGCTCTGGCACGTGGAGGGACTGGGCTCTGTGGGTTGTTCCCTGTCCGGGCTTCTCCTACATCTCACCAGGTCCAGGACCTGTGCGTTGCACCAGACTCCCCCGCTCCAAACATTTCATTCCGGAATGATGTTTCGCCGTGGTGGTACTGCAGGCTCCACTTGCGGCTTGAATGGCCCTCCCAAAAGGCCTCTCATGGATTTGTTGGGCTTCTTCCTCACGGAAGACACAGGCTGGGGCGCTAACCCATACTGCTGGAATTTGATGGAGGTGGCCGCCTCTGAATTCTCTATGCAGGAAAAACCCTGGAATGATCAGTGTTGGGGAAACTACTAGCTGCCTACATCACAACGAAAAGTAGTTAAACTACATCTGAACTACTAAAACAAAGAAGCACAGTATATAGCTTGTCAAACTGAAACTACTTTAAAACAGTAGTTCCACTACATCCAAACTACATCACAAGAAATGATCACAATCTGAGTGTGAATCTCATGTTACACGGTCACGGAGGTCCAACTCAGTAAAGTGTAGGTGTGTTTGATTTAGGGACTAGGGCAGGCTAATCCTCACTTAGGCACCCCAAGGATGTGTTTTAAGGAGAGGATAGGGAGCACTTGTTGAGGTAGAATCAGGAAAATGCTAAATTTCCTTAGGTAATTCATAGTGTAAGTGTAGATGGTTTTCACAGAGTTTTGTTGCTAGGGAACCTAGTCTGTTATTGTACTAGCAAACACTGCAACAGGAAGTCAGCTGGGGGGAATTTAGAATGTTCATGTTGTGGAGTTGAAACTGTCTATTCGATCACAGACATCTTGGTCGCAAACCACAGGTGATTTATTTTAATGAAATAGGTGATTGTCATTAAATGACATCCATGGCCCATGAGCCTTGGTATTGTGCCATATTGTATGGCAAAAAACATCAAGAGAAAACTATGAATATGTAGTTTATAATTAACTACCTAAACTACATGACCCAAAGCACTTCACTACTGTTAAAGCTACTGAGATTTTAATGTAGTTAAACTACCATCCAACGACTGCAAATTGTAGTTAAACTAGTAATTAAACGACATGTAGTTAACTACACCCAACATTGAGAATGATTATTTGTTATCAATAAATGATTGAATTTGGTTGTTTTTGCTGTGTGTTTATTGTATGAAACCTTGCCAGGTATATACAGTAGTAACCATTTGATAAAAGTGATCAGCTTCATGAGGCCGTGGTTTACAGTGTAGAACGGCAGGACGTGGAGTGGAGTGCCTACAACCTAAAACCACCCGGGTTGAGCATGAGGCACAGTAAGATAACAGCGGGCTTAGTGAGTTCATAAGGCATCTTTTCTTTATTGCAGTCACACGTCATTGATATATTTTCTCCTGTATAACTGCTAATGAATAGCCCTGATTTATTGCCTTATCTCGATCCAAATTAGTGACTATTATGTGATATGACTCATAATACCTAGTACTCTTTATGAGCCCATATAGAATAGCAGTTCATACTGTACTGTACTGTATAAGGGGCCGAATAGAGTTGTGAACATCAGGATAGAGGGGAAGTCACAGATGTGGCGACGTTGACGTGGCCCTCAGGATCAGACACTCTGCAATGTACAATATATTAGCAACACCTGTTCTCCCTGTCCCCTTATTGATCTCACCTTCTTTACCTTACTGATTCTTCACCTCCGTTTCAATCACTTAGGATTTTATTAACCTTGAAGGGACAGTTCACCAAAAAATTAACTGTGTCATCAATCAATCAATCAATCAATCAATCAATCAACTTTATTTATATAGCACTATAAACACAACACAGTTGATCCAAAGTGCTTTACAACACACAAGACAAACGCAAACAAATGAATCGAGAGAAAACCAGTCACTATTGACTTCAGTACAGTACAACTGAAGTCAGTGGTGACTGGTTTTCTATGTCGAGTTGTGCTGGCAACCTCCCTGTGTGTTACATGGACAAATTTCATCTCTGTTTCAACTGGCATGAGGGGGAGGAGATGATGACAGAATTAGCATTTTTGGCTGAACTGTTCCTTTAATTTATGCATGTTTACCCATTTGCTGAGCATGTATGCTCTTTCTCAGCTATGGTTTGCAGCACAGCACGACCGCCGGTCAGCGTTCCACAAACTGTCCAGTACAACCAGTTTATACTGAGCAGCTCCACTATAGAGCAACCTGCTCAAGCATTACCCATTCTCTCATACAGATTTTCGTGCATGTTGGCAATGATGCAGTTTAAGTAGGGACATAACTGACACAATCTGAAGGCTTGAAACTTGAAAACTTTAAACTAGTTTTAACAAGTTTGAAGCTCTGTGTTGTGTTGAATCTTTGCAGGAATTAATTTGTGCTGTGTTTGAGGTTTTATGGTCGTAAGAATGTTTTGCAAAACTTTAAAAAGGCAAAAGAAGGAACTTTCAAGCCTTGAGAAAATTGAGGCACAGACTGTAGAAGGGAGGGATCAACCCTTCTTTCCATCCACTCTACTCATGTATTCTCATGTGATGATGTTGTCTGTCCTCCTCAGCATGGACACAGTCACTTCTCTCCTGCAGAGCAGCCGGGGGAGAACGCCCTGCAGAACGGGGACCTGTTGGAGAAGAAAGACCCCATCATACTGACCAGCGTCAGCACCATCACCACAGACAAGAGTAGCCCCAACACAGACCCCCCACATACAGAGGTGACACCTTCCCAGGTACCAGAGCACACTCTCCTCATCTACATTACAATATAGAGAGGGCTTTTAGAAGCACTATTGTTTGGGTTTATTTATTTATTTATTTATTTACTTGTTTGTTTGTTTGTTTGTTTGTTTATTGATTGATTAGCTGTGGCCAGCAACTCTCAGCCGAGCAGCATTTTGGTAAACAAACCATGTCACTGGGTGGCAACGGCAATGGAACCCTATGGAGCCTGAGTTTGAGCGTCTGACTGTGTTTACAAGTTAAAAACTGTGACAGTTCACACAACTTTACCACAACATGCATATATTATACATCAAACTATTGAGCTAATTCTGCTCTCACTCAGAATGTCAAAATATAAGCGATGTGATGTATAGTTTTTGAGATATTAACCTTTGTTTGGCACAACTCATACTATTAACTGCCGTGGCCCGCGGGGTTCCATAATTCTGGGTGGCAAGTGACATCACACTGATTCTCTGTCCGTTCGTCGGTCGGTCGGTCGGTCGGTTGGTTGGTCCACAGAAGGTTCACCACCCTTTAGTGCTAGGGCCCGCAGGCCGGGTCCATACAGCACCGCAGACGGTTTCATACCCCCACACACACACATATGTGTGTGTGTGTGTGTGTGTGTGTGTGTGTGTGTGTGCCAATTGGCTAAAAGGGGGCATTGGAGGGGGGGCGGGATGCAGGGTGGCAGAGGCAGAGTAGGGTGGGTCATTCTGCATTTCAGAAATTTGCATATGTGGTCGCAGCTATTGCAAATTTGCGCTTATATATTTATTTATTTATTTATTTATTATATTAATTTATTTTTTTAACAGGGTTATAAACAGAAATCGGTAACGAAACAGAAATAAAAGAGGGAGTAGGTTGCCAGGAATTACACACTTCACACTTTAGTTGTACTACTCTACTACTACTACTGCTACTTTTTATTATATCTTCATATTATATCTGATTAGACTACAACATTACAGATGCCTGCCATATAGCATTAGACTCAATGATGAGGATCAGCCCATATTATCCAAAGAGCCATGCACAGACTTGGCAGTCCAGTCCACCCATTAGCCCAACAGAGAAAGTCAAAACCCAAATGCGGGGAAATGCCAGACGGCAGGCGGGCAATGCTACAGCAATCCTCGAAAGCCACTATGAGGACAGAATGACCAACATTTTGCAGGAACTGTTTGTCCTTAACAGAGGGGATTGGAATGTAGGTTTTGAAACAGCAGGTAGAGTGTGTGTGTGTGTGTGTGTGTGTGTGTGTGTGTGTGTGTGTGTGTGTGTGTGTGTGTGTGTGTGTGTGTGTGTGTGTGTGTGTGTGTGTGTGCCTGCCTGCGTGCGTGCGTGCGTGCGCGCGCGCGCGCGTAAGAATTTCAAGATTCACTTTAATAGCCACAGTAAGTAATCAGATTACAAACGAGGAATTTGACTTGCAGCACAGCCGTCACATCAATAGTAGAAGACAAAGCAATACAGCAAATAGCATATAAAGAGCAGGCAGTCCTTTAAAGTGACTCATGATGTGGGGGGGGGGGGGGGGGGGGGGTCCTTATTTGTGGGCAGTTGGGAAGAAACTGTCCTTGTGATGAGAGGTTCTGCCAGACCTCAGTCTCCTGTCAAGGCCTCAAAGATTTTCTACAACAAATTTCTACAGCAAGCTGGAAATGACAAAAGTACAGGACATTAAAAAAATCCTCCTATCTCTTAGGTGGGGTATCACCAGAGGCATCACGATACGATATTATCATGATACGTAAGTCGCGATACAATATTATTGTGATTCAAAAAATATTGCAGCATATTGCGATTTATTACCTTTTTTAACTACAAATTATGTCCCCAAAGGAAAAAACTTTTGTCAACATCTGTTTTATCTAATGAGATAAAGTTTCCACACTGTTCATCTCATTTCAATCACTGTCATAAAAACCTGCCAAAAATGTTGCATGCACCTGACAATTTATATAATAAAATATCACAATGCTCTGCTTTGTGTATCGATATAATATTGCCACACAAAATATTGTGATTCTGTGCTGTATCGAACCCCCCCAGCCCTACTATCTCTTTAGGACCCGGGGCTCCACCCCACATCCCAGTCCACCTGAAACACATGGCCCAGTGGTACAGGCAGAAGGAGAGAACAGAATATAGAGGACTTCACATGTGGGGAGAAGGGAGAGGGCCACTTCACTGTTCTGCTAGGAGCTCAGATCTAAGCTGCTGAAATCACCCAATTGGACCCAACAAATAACCTCCACATTAGTGCAACCTTGTACTCAATTCCTCTACTATCTCCTTCTAATGAGTAGCTCAGTGTTCCAGATGAGATAGGCTTCCTCAATACTGACCCCTCCCACAAATCTTATCAGGGTGAGTAATGGCTGCTTGATTCAGATTTGCTGTCTGCCACATTCCACTATCACAAATGGCGTCACGAACACAATAATACACCGGCCACAAATTCACAGAATCCATAAAAAATGATTTCCGGTTGCATTTTAAACATCTTATCAGTCATGGTATGTGCAATGTTGCCGATAGAAGTACCCCCCTCCCCCGTTCAGATGTGATGTGATGCCTATTCGCTTTGAGTAGTTATTTATTGAGCTGTTATCAGTGACACGAGACTATTAGAATCGGCGTTAATGTTTAACAGCGAGACCTGGTCCGAGGGGACCTAAAACACTAAACAAACAAAAGCACCACG
Organism: Poromitra crassiceps; assembly: GCF_964638095.1. Lineage (NCBI taxonomy): Eukaryota > Metazoa > Chordata > Actinopteri > Beryciformes > Melamphaidae > Poromitra > Poromitra crassiceps. The sequence continues at coordinate 42,044,863 of NC_139625.1, read as the reverse complement.
GAGCCCCAGGCTCAATTCCCGGCAGCGGTGCCACATGGTCAGATGTTCCGACAGACACAATTGGCCGTGTCTGCGGGTGGGCAGCTGCAAGCTGGTGGGGTTTGTGTCCTGGTCGCTGCACTAGCGCTGCCTGTGGTTAATCGGGGTCGGGGTGCCTAGGGGAGGGGAACTTGGGGGAATAGCATGATCCTCCCACACGCTATGTCCTGCTGGTGAAACTTCTCGCTGTCAGGTGAAAAGAATCAGCTGGCGACTGCGCATGTATCGTGCAGTAGCATATCGTAGCATAGCAACGACCGGGACAGTAGGGAGACAGGAATGAGCCAAGTACAGTAGACCCTTTTCACAGCAGTCATTTTGATGTGTCAAAGCAGGGTAAACACAGGTGTAACCTTAATGATGGTTCCATTCCATTTAGGTGTTCCAGTGCCAGGGAAAATGGAAGAAGATTCTGGAATAAAAAGAAGGGGGAAAAAACAACCACAGTAAACAAACAGGCGTGGCGGTGTCACACGGGGCTCAAGGAATGAAACCGAGCAGGCTTCAGATCGTCAGATCTCCATCCCCCCCCCCCCCCCCCCCCTCCCCCCCCCCGCCCCCCAATAAATGCAGGAATTGTGGGATTGTCCGCCCAGAGCACAAAGAGTCCTTGTATTCGGCGCCGGCCGATAATGGGCCGGTCTGTCACTGCAGAGTATCACCGACCCAGTCCCACAAGCACGGTGTGGTTCGGCCTGCTCTCAGGTTTTGCATTAGGAACACTCGGTGCCTTTTATAGTTGTAATTGAAGACTTGTGTTGCAAAGTGCTGCACATCCATTTAGGGGATATACTGTATGTCCTGCAGTGCGTCACTCACTGTCTCTTACTGTTAAAGTGGAAACGCTTTGTTGATTAAGACCTTTAAGTAAACAGCATTTCCTCAGAGTCTGTGCGTTTTTCGTAAAAGGTGAGGTAACACTTTATTTGGATAGTCCGCCTACAGGGAGTCTACAGAGTGTAACATTTCAACATCTTATTAGTTGACATTCAACAATTCAACTGTTTAACAGATGTTCCATATATGTGACAATTCATGAACATAACTAACTACACTAGGTGCAGGTGTGGGGAACGGGAAGCAAGATTCAAGATTCAAGATTTTTATTGTCACTCCATGGTACAAGTATCACGTGTGAAATTCTTGTGCTGTGGACTCCGTTTACGACATAGTACAAATAGGCAACAAGCAGTGAGCAATAGGCAATAAGAAATAGGCATCAATAAGCAATACTAACAATCTGTTTGTTGAATCTCAAATAATAAGCTGTTAAATTTGTCAAAACATAATCTACAGACAAAGCCAAACAGTTGAATTGTTGAATGTCAACTACCGTAATAAGCTGTTGAAATGTTACAAATACTCTGTAGACTCTCTGTAGGTGGACTAGTATTCAAATAAAGTGTTACCAAAGGGCAATAGCAGTGTGTGAGAGATATCCACTGCAATACTGTCCAAATTAAAATGACTTGGTAATGCCTATAGCAATTAAAATGTCAGACTCATTCGTAACCGAAATATAAGCACCTGTAAGCTCTACACAGTTGACAGTATTGATGTAGATTGTCGACTAAAAGTTTGAGTATTTTAGTCTCGTCTTAGTCAATGAAACTAAAAGTCTGAACATTTTAGTCTTGTCTTAGTCTTGGGGAAAAAGGTAGTCGACTAACATTTTTCGTCATAGTTTTCGTCGACGAAATTAACACTATTGTAGAAAATGCACTAACATGGCATTGAATCCACAGGCAAAAGGGAGTCACATGTCACAGTCACCTCTGTACCAGTTTATTATGTCCATGTTTCCTCTTCTTTGTTTTTAGATGTTTGAGTTTGGAGTTCTAAGGGTTAAGCATAGTCATTCCATCCACATGTTTCATTGTTTGCATTTGCACTGGACTCTTCTTTAGCGAGGACAAACACAGGAGCGAGTTTACCTTCAACCTCATCAGCACTAGTGGCTCCTGCATTACGTCACTGGCTTTCCTGAGGAAGCTAAGCAGGTCTGGCTGTGGTTACCCCTTGGATGGGAGACTGGTGCTGGAAGTGGTGTTGGAGGACCAGTAGGAGGTGCTCTTCCCTCTGGTCTCTAATAACATCCCCATCCCCAATGCCCCAGGACAGAGACAGGGACTTTGTCCTGTGAGTGAGCATTGCCTTTCGTATGAGACGTTAAACCGAGGTCCTGACTCTCTGTGGTTATTGAAGATCCCATCGGCACTTATCGCAAAAGTAGTGGTGTAACCCCGGTGTCCTGGCTAAATTCCCACACAGGCCTTCCTTCAATCATGGCCACCTAATCATCCCTCGTTACTTAATTGGCTCTTTCAGCCCTCAACTCTCCACCATGATAGCTGATGTGTGGTGAGCGTTCTGGTGCAAACTGGCTGCTGTGCATCACCCAGGTGGGTGCTACACATCGGTGGTGGATGAGTTGAGTCCCCCTCCCTCCTGATATGTGAAGCGCTTTGAGTATCTAGAAAGCTGCTATATAAATGCAAATGCAATCAAGCATTCTCTCTCCTCCCCGTCCTGGCAGGAAGTGCATGTGTCGGGGGTGATGTGCCACTGGCTGCGTGGCCAGCGCATCTCCAGCATCAAGACGGTGGCGTGGATGATCACGCTGAGCGATGCACTGCACAACTTCATCGACGGCCTGGCCATCGGCGCCTCGTTCACTGTGTCGGTGCTGACGGGCTTCAGCACCTCCATCGCCATCGTATGCGAGGAGTTCCCCCACGAGCTGGGTGAGCAGCAAGGGGAAACTGAATTGATTTTTAGTTTGATTTGGATCTCTTTTAGCACATTGGCTAATTTTCCAAGAGTCCACATTAAAATATTACAGCATACAATAATCATACAAATGCAACACATAATTGTTGACACACACACACACACACACACACACACACACACACACACACACAGGCACTGTATGTGCCTAGTACGTATACAGTATACAGTACACATACTTATCTACATAATGATCACAAACAATGCAATACAATAGTTTGATAATAAACAAACAACAAAATAACAAAACAAAAACATCCTACAAATCTTGACAGAATTTATTTTATTTGCCATGATTGATTGTGTTCCAAAGGAGACAGAAAGCGTCACTCTTTTGCTTTCTTTAGTGGTGACATCATCATGTACCTGGAGACAAACATAACAATTCCAGCCAATAAAATCGTCAACCTCCGCCCTCAAATCAAACCTTTCTCTCCCTGATACATCATTGGTGTACACTTTTTCATGATCCCTCCCTGCAGTGTGGCCCGCCCCAATATCCTGTTTCAACAGGAAGCAAGATGCTCTCAAAATGTGGTTTCATTGTGACTTTAAAGGGGCATCAAGTATGACACTTAGACCACTTTCATACCAACGACCCAGGTTGGACCAGGGTTACTTGACCCATGTATGCATAACAATTAGCCTAGCATATTAGCAGAACAAATAGCGAACCCTTATCCAACCCACCTGATACCCAAAATCAACCTGGGAATAACCCTGGTTGGACCATTGGTGTGAAAGGGGTACTATTGACCTCTGCTGGAGACCAATAGGAATTGCAACAACATTGATTCAACTTAAATCTTCTCCTACACAAGTCCTGCAGAGTTACATCAGTACCTTGATGAATATGTGTTCTATACAGTATGTTCTGTATAATTACGACAATGAAAATTTGATTTTTATTCAATTTTTGCCTGAAAATGATTTTTCTCTTTCTTTCTTTCTTTCTTTCTTTCTTTCTTTCTTTCTTTCTTTCTTTCTTTAAACTCCCAAATCTAGTCGGTATTCAGATGGAATGCTGGGTGCTTTTAAACAAACAAAAGAAATCCATCTGATTTGTGTTTTCCACATTTTTTTTTTTTACTTTTGGTTCATCAAAACATTCTTTACAGAGCAGCTAAGGTTCTTTACAGAAAGCTATGTGAATACAGACAAATACAAGAGAGAAGAAACAGAAGACTTCATACTCACTCAGACTCATACTTCATACCCTGTGTGACTGATGATTTAGTCAGGCGTCGCTCACTCTCTCCACAGAGGGTTTTCATAATTGAATTGGCTGATTATAACTCACCTGTGTGCTGCTCTACTCTGGAGCTCTCCATGGTGCTGAACCTGTCTTGAGACATTTTGGCCACTAATTAGCCATATTTGCCCATTTAGTCAGTCCTAATTACCTAATTAAAAAATCTGGCTCTGTCACGTCACCCACAGGGGTGCTCTTTACACTTGCTGTTTCAGCACGATCACAGGTAAAATGGCATAGCTGTGGCCAAACACAATTCTGCTCACATACACGCTCACTCACAGACAGACAGACACTTTGCATTCTCATTATAGGATAGGATTTATACATTATTGTATGAGCTAAGGTCTCTCTCTCTCCCCCTGCAGGTGACTTTGTGATCCTGCTGAACGCTGGTATGAGCATCCCACAAGCCATCTTCTTCAATCTGCTGTCGGCCATGTCGTGTTATATCGGCCTGGCGTTCGGCATCCTGCTCGGGAGCACCTTCGCCCCCAACGTCATCTTTGCCATCGCTGGAGGCATGTTCCTCTATATTGCACTGGCAGACATGGTGAGTGACAGTAGACTGTCCTGTCTGAGGGGGTGTACCACAAAATGGCACTTGGCTTTCTGGATGTTGTAATATGCATAATTGATAGGTTATGATTTATAACGCTGGTCTCTGTGATAGGTTATGATTTATAACTCTGGTCTCAGGGGGCTTGTGCAATAGCTTTCCTTTGGATCTGAAGTTGTTTATATCAGGGGTTTTCAAAGTCTGAGACTGTGGGCCTCCCCCCTTACAAAGCTTGAGAAAAGGTGCCCCCCCTCGCTCTCTTCCTGGATGCCTATGGGATCATGATTATGTTATTTGAGCCCATGGACTCTCTCAACAAAGACAACCAAGATAGCCTGATATTGCTGTTTGACTCTAGGAAAGTGGGGAAAACTGTCAAATTCCCCCAAACTACTGTGGCTCTGAACTATCTCTTTAACCAAATCACTAACATTTAGGCTATTCTATGTGATCTCCTTTTGATAACTATAATATTTTTTCACTTACATGAGCCTCCCCTGAAACTGCTTGGAGCTACTCCAATTACTCCACATGACCTCTATGTACTATCAGTCACAAAGAAAACACGCTACAGGCATAGCCTGTGACGTCACGTTGAAGGCTGGGTTTACCCAGGCTAGCTTGGAGCCCCCCTGGGGAGGGCCGCCTCCCACTTTGAAAACCTCTGGTCTATATATTGCATTTTAAGCTTGCTTTTTTTATATAACAACACAAACTGTAACAAGTAAACATGTCCACAAATGATGCAGTCAGCACTTGAGGCAATCAGGAGAAAGATGCTTCATCCCTCCAACAAGCTAATTTGGCTTTGGAAAGATGGGCCCTGTGCAGAACCTTAAATGGTACCAGACAGTGACAGGCACAGAGGGATGTTGAATTGACCAGCTCGAAGATTGAGTCCCATGCATCATCCAACAGTGAATGGATCAGGTCCTGCTCCCAGGCAGTTTTAATGTTGCCAAGGGGGCACATCTTATACCTGCCAGCTTGTCATAGATAAAGGATATTAAACCTTTTTGTGATGAATGTAAACTAAGAAATGTATCCGCGGTGTTCGTATCAGGTGCCACAGGGAAATTAGGCATCCGAGAGCGGACGAAGTCTCTAGTTTGTAGATATAAAAAAGTGGCATTTGGGAGGTTGAATTTTCGGAAAGTTGTTCAAATGATGCAAGAATCAAGAAGTGCTCGCTTGTGTACATTTTGACTCAAGCATTGTACATAAAATGACATCCATTATTACAGAGTACAAATGTGGTAGTTTTTCCATAAGCACTGCATCAGAATCAGAGTGATCTGGCTTTGCTTTGTGATTTTTTCCCCTCATATAAAATAATATAGTTTGAACTTTTAGAATTGCACGGGAAAAATCACAAACCAAACCACACTTCCTTTTACTACAACTGTTCATAGAGTTTCACTTCCTCTTTAGCTGCTCGCTGAACAATAGCCTAAAGCTGTGTTTGGATGTGACTGAGATCTCACTGTCTCTCTCCTCTTCAGTTTCCAGAGATGAACAACATCATGAAGGAACAAGACCGGACTTCCACCAAGGCCATCATCTTCCTGATCCAGAACGCTGGGCTGCTCACTGGGTTTGCCATCATACTACTGATCACCATGTTCGCTGGAGACATCCACCTGGGCTAGAGACATCCACCTGGCACAAACTGGATCAAAACAAACTGGAAAGAACAAGCGTCTGAATTGGGGCGGGGGGTAGTGATGAGCTGCTTTCATTTCTGCTCACAACTTGTTTGGGCAGGGAAGTGAATGTAAAGTGAATGTTTTCTACAAACAAAACTCAATGTTTAAAAAATGAATTGTTTTCTATCTTTTGACTATCGCTGTAGCTTAACCCCTGAAAAAGGGAAATTCTTTACAATCATTTGATATGAAATCTAGACAAATTTGTTTTAATAAAACAATAAATTATTTTTTCAGTCTCCATACATTGTGAAATATGTGACAGTTATGGTAACTTGTTATACCAGTTTTACTGTGACAGCAGTGACTGTTGCATCAGACTTTTACCTCAGTTTTCTCCTGTCTCACCTTGGCCGTTCCCCCAACCCCAACGCTTTTTTTACCCCTTTTTTTTAGGATATAGGCCTATTGTGTTTTGGTTTAGTTTAGTCTGTGTTTATATACGTAAATGGATTAGTCCAAGGAGGACGGTGATGGGGTTACAACTGCAGGTCAAAATAAAATAATGAACAGTCATATCCCATACCACAAGTTTAAATTACATGAATAATATGGACTTTGGTGCACATATCTCATTTTTCTACCTTTCTACAAATTTTCCACCATACAGTATTTTTCATACAGTATACAGTTTTCTCTATTTCTCCTTTCCCCCTATCCCTAAGGCTTTAGTAATTAACTTACTGCTTGTGTGAAGGTGACAGCTTTATACAATCAACCAATATGGGCCACCACCAATGCCAAAAAGAAGACTACCAGATAATACAAATATTTGCATTGTTATCAGGGGTCTTGAAAAGTATTAAAAGTTGATAAATCAATTTAGGGAAAATTAAGACCCTTAAAAGTCTTAATTGCCATTTGAGAGGTATTACATTTGGTGGCTATTGTGCTGATTGTGTTAAATGAGCATATTGGTAAATGGACTGCATTTATATAGCGCTTTTATCCGAAGCGCTTTACAATGTGCCTACATTCACCCATCGAAGGCAGCAAGCTGCCTTTGCCTTTGCCTGGGTGCTGGCCCAGCCATCGGGAGCTGTAAACACAGCTGTAAGTAGGGTCGTTGAGAGTGAATGGCAAGTGAGAAAAGTAAACATTGCTGTGAGAATGAGGGGGGCAGCATCCCTCCTCAGGTTCCAATTAAAAAATGTTTTGCAATGCAGCGGAGAGAGGGCAGCATGAAGGAGCAAAGAATAGTAGGAGAATATGTATTTGTAAGCTGAATAAGCAGCATTAATATTAATGTGTCATCAAGTCTGTCATGAATAAAATCAAGGGGAAATAATCAGTAGAGCTCAGTGATCTTGAGATTTCTAAAAGATTTTTACGTGGCTATAATGGTAGGCTATAATGAGTCACGCATTCAGAAATAATATCCTCTAGGGCCACGGCACTTTCGGGAACCCCCATCCTGTGTAAGTAGGGTTCCCAGAGTAAAACCTGGCCATTTCCACCACTACTTATGGATGAGCATCATCTGCTGCATGCCATCGAGAACCGTTGGTCGGATCGACTTCAAACTTTAGGAGTGTGCCCTATTTTGCAGTGCAGTGCCCTATTTTCGTACAATTGGGCATAGCACCATCTACTGGCAACAAAGAATTTGGTTTATCTCAAGAACCGTTTGTCTGATGGACTTCAGATTTGGGGAGTGCGCTGATGGGAACTCGACACAGTGCAGTGCCGAATTTCGTGCAATTCGGCACAGCGCCACCTACTGGCCACACAAAAAGTGGTTTATCTTGGTTCATCCGATCAACTTCAAACTCGAGCAGTGCGCTTAGGGGGACTCAAGGGGGTGCAGGGAGCTGAGTTCCGTGCAATTTGGCATAGCGCCACCTACTGGCAACACAAAAAGCACTTTATATCCATTGCCATTCATCTGATCGACTTCAAACTTCAAATTCGGGGAGTGCACTTAGGGGGACTCAATGCTCAACGGAGTGCAGGGAGCTGAATTCCATGCAATTTGGCATAGCGCCACCTACTGGCAACACAAAAAGAGGTTTATCTCGATACTATAGCCATTCATCTGATCAACTTCAAACTTGGGGAGTGTGCTGCTGGGAACCTGATGGCGCAGCGCCACCTACTGGCAACACAAAAAGTGGTTTATCTTGAGAACCGTTCATCCAATTGACTTCAAACTTGGGGAGTGTGCTCCTGGGAACTCTAAGTAGCGTGGCGCTTAATTTATTGCAAATCTTGCAATTTCTTGCAATTTCCCACGCCACCTACTGGCAACACAAAAAGCAATTTATCTCGAGAAACTTGGAGAGTGCGCTGCTCGGACCCCGATGGAGTGCGCTGCCGCATTTCATGCAATTTGGACTTATTCCAGGACTGTCTTTATGTCTGTCTTTGGCGTATCTCGAGAGCCGTTTGTCGGATCAACTTCAAACTTGGGGAGTGCACTTAGGGGGACCTGACAGTGTGCAGTGTGTGTGGGGGGAAGCACCCACGGGGTGATGCATGGGGGAACGGGCACTGCACTAGTACCTACTAATAACACCACAGTCAGCACCCTAGTTTTCTGTTATTTTCCTCCTCCACAATATATTGCCTCATTTGTGTGTGTGTGTGTGTGTGTGTGTGTGTGTGTGTGTGTGTGTGTGTGTGTGTGTGTGTGTGTGTGTGTGTGTGTGTGTGTGTGTGTGTGTGTGTGTGTGTGTGCGCGCGCGCGCGTGCGTGCGTGCGTGTGTCCTTCACAGCGATGCACATCGGAACCATAGCTCGGAACTCAAAATATTCAAGTTCGCAACATTCCGGACAGTTTACGGTGTCGGACCCATTAGGAAACGCGTCCCCGCCGTGTCTGTGACCTGGAGCTTCGTCGTTTCAATGAGTTGTACAGTAGCTGGAGAGAAGAGTCATGTTTAGTCTGAAGGCATTGCAGAAAAACAAAACATTAAGATATGGTGTCCCTATGCTTGTAAGTTGCTTGTACTACATTTTACTGTTGGCTGATAAAATTGTGACAAGCCTGTTAGGCTGTTAGCTAACATTAGCTGCCCAGCAGTCTTGTACTAGATCAGAGCTAGTGTAATTACAGTATTTTTTTTAACAGGATTACAATTGATAACAAACTAGAATTCGGTAGCCAAGCCTCAGAATAATGTAGGAGTATGTTCGTTTAGTTATGTGAGTCATGTTGTAAATACCCATAGGTCCGTAAAACAATTTATGTTACACCTGTCTACAGTCAGACTCCCATTCATATTCTCAGTAGATCAGCTGCAGCAATTGTCTGTTGAGAGAATAAAAACAAAATCTAGGCGCTGGTGAAACTTGTAGGTTAACGTTACATGTGCAAAATATTATTTGAACTTTCCATTGTATATGAATGAATACAATATGTGCCCTATGTTAGTGAACACTACATTTAATTTTTGTCTAGAACTATATTATATTTATATATATATATTTATATATATACATACATACATACATACATATATATATATATATATATATATATATATATATATATATATACACACATGTGTGTGTGTGTGTGTGTGTGTGTGTGTGTGTGTGTGTGTGTGTGTGTGTGTGTGTGTGTGTGTGTGTGTGTGTGTGTGAGAGAGTGTGTGAGAGAGAGAGAGAGAGAGAGAGAGAGAGAGAGAGTGAACTGGGCACTAGCAGTGGAGTAGACTCCTAAATGAAATGAGCTAGCTGGTAGCATAGCATCAGGTTCCCACGCTAGACTAGTGGACTCCCAGGCAGGTAGTTAATTCAAAACAATAGCTTTCTCCGAAAATAACCACAGGTCTTTTCCATGTTATTTCAGTTGCTCATAGTTGGAGGTTCCTTTGGTCTACGAGAGTTTACACAGATCCGCTATGACGCCCAGAAGATCAGAAGAAAGGTGTGTAGTAAATTGGGTACTGTTACTTTGATGGTTTTACACTTTAAAGGTGTCCATTGAGACAGTAGATTACGTTTGAGATGGGCATCACCACAAGAAACCAATGGGAAGGACCAAATCACAACTTGCTATGCAACTGCTCTTTCTAGTGTTTTTTTTATATTCTTTTTATTTAATTTTAAATCATACAAGACAAAAAACAATCCCAAAAAGACCCAACATGCATACACATACACACTCACTCACACTTGTGTATGTGTGTGTGGGGGGGACACCAGACAGAAGCAAATGTATCGAGCACTCCAAGTACATCCACCAAAGACACTGGTCAGACTCAATGATACATGATATACCACACCTACAGGGGCGGCTGTAGCTTATCGTGCATTCCTTTATAACTGGGGACTGGTAATCTTACGACTTCAAAGGTCATGAGCTGGGCGGTGACGTCATCAGAGCTGGTATGTCCCATTCCAAACTCGTAGGAGTCTCAGCAGCCCCAACCTCAAAAATCCAAGATGGCTGCGCCGCACAACAACAGTAGTAGTATAATCGTAGTAATGTTGTTTAGCACTTCTGTTTTGTTTGTGTCTCATTAAATCAGCTGTACACACAGCACTGCCTAACATCTATCTGTGTGGACATGAGGCTGCAGTGTTTGTATGCGCAAATTGCCGCGAAATGCCATGTTGTCAATTTTATTGCTAACAATGGCTAACAATGGCTAGCCTGGCTAGCGACTGGATCTGACCAATGAACAGTGAACTTCCCAGCTCAAGTTTTCTGCAAATGGAACGCTAACAAAACGGATGTGATGTCATTTAGCCTCCACATCCCAGTTATTTTGCGATAAAGGAACGCACCATTAGGAGGTAGAGCGGATCATCCACTAATCGCTTTGGATAAAAGAGGTCGGTGGTTCGATTCCCGCCTTCTCCAGTCTGCATGTCGAAGTGTCCTTGGGCGAGATACTGAACCTCTAATTGCTCCTGATGGTGTGCCAGCACCCTGCGTGGTAGCCTGCCGCCATCGGTGTATGAATGGGTGAATGTACCTACTGATTGTAAAGCGCTTTGGATAAAAGCGCTATATAAATGCAGGCCATTTACCACACCACACCATCCACATGTGCAGGGATGCACCACACAAAGCATAATCCCCAATGATGTTGGTGCATCCCCACAGATGTGAAAGCCAAACAGGAAAACAGAGAAGAAAATAAATGACAAAAGAAACAAAGACTAGCAGGAACCATCTATAATAGTCAGTTGAGTCCAGACATTTCAAAAGAGGACCCCAGGATTCTTCCCATTTATGTTGACATTTTAAATTAAAGAATTAGTTTCTCCGGGCAGCACAGAATTGATTTCTCTTTCCCAGGCCTTCTTGAAGGAATTAACAGATACACAATTAACAGAGTCATGAGAAAATAAATTCACTAACTTAGTGAAATCTTTCTTACTTTCTGGTGAAAGGGAAAATACATCAAATAGAGTATGTCTCTCACACAAACTTAAATTGGGGAATGTTTTCCCTCACAAAATGCCTAAGTTGCATATAACGGGGGGGGGGGGGGGATTGAGTGAGGTAAATTGCAAACTTGTTGCCTTCTACTAGTGGTTTGAGACATAATTCAGGGTTCCGACGGGTCCTTGAAATCCTTAAAAGTTTGAGAATTTGAGAAAAAAATCAAGGCCTTAAAAGTTTGTGAAAATAGAGATGGGTCTTTGAAAGTGCTTGAATTTAGGGTAGCATAATCTCTCCACTTTTTTCTTTTTTTTGTTTGCTGTGCAGAGAAGGCAAGAGACCACATAGAGAGCCGCAGGGATGACGTATTTTTGTAGGCTGAATGCGGAAGTCCCGAACTTCCTGGTTCTTCACTGTTTCTGTCTATGGGATTTTTGAATGGGTTTTTGGCGCGATGCTTCAAATAATGTATGTGGGTAACGCAAGTTTAATCAAATGCGAACCAAGGTTCAGCGGGATAATCTTCACACATGAGAACCACTTTCATGAGTTTTGAAGCGTAACTGCGAGCCCTAGAGGTAAAAAGCTCGTGCTAAGCTAATCCAGAACTACACACAGTGTCGCATAGGCGTCCACGCATTGATTGCGAGAGAAATAATTTCCGCGTTCACTCGTGATGACGTATAATATCCGCGTCGACATAGAGAGGTCCAGGGATGACGTATTTTTGTAGGCTGAATGCGGAAGTCCCGAACTTCCTGGTTCTTCACTGTTTCTGTCTATGGGATTTTTGAATGGGTTTTTGGCGTGATGCTTCAAATAATGTCTGTGGGCAACGCAAGTTTAATCAAACGCGAACCAAGGTTCAGCGGGATAATCTTCACACATGAGGACCACTTTCATCAGTTTTGTAGCGTAAATGCGAGCCCTAGAAGTAAAAAGCTCGTGCTAAGCTAATCCAGAACTACACACTGTCGCATAGGCTTCACGTCACGTCAGCACTCAACCTGGACTGTTGTTGGATGTGTGCACTGATTAGGCTCGTTTGAGATGAGCAAATTCTGCGCAGATTCGACCAGCGCCTTGCTTGCCCCGTTACATGATGGTTAGAAAGTTGTCCGACTTGCTCCGTCCTGCCCGACTGCGTGAGTCACGTGACTCTCGCGAGAGCGAGGCGGGCGCAGATTTGGAGCGAGGCGCCGCAGTTGCTCCCCACCAACTGCGCCCGACTGTGGCTGACAGAGGATGATGAGAAACGCATCAAGCTGAGCGCCCATTGGTTCAACACAGGTGCATCACAAACCCACAGTGAAGTGTAGAAACTTCAATTTTATATCTATTCCAAGCTGTCACTCCATATTTTACATAAATACCACCTGGAATGCCTACATTAAAATAAAAATAAGGAATCTGAAGGGCTGTGTTATTTGAGCAGTGAGTGTGGGTGGCGCTAATGCATGTTTTAATTTGTTTACAAACCGCTGTTAAACAAAACTGTAGAAGAAGAAAAGCAGCAGCGAGTGTGCCGTCGGGGGTGTTCGACTTGTTGACGCCTCGCCTGACTGTGCTCGCCTGCTCTCGTCTGCTTTCCAGGCGAGGCGGCAGTCAACTCAAACAAGCTTAACACCTCGGGCTGAACGGGGCTGAACCAGGTGAGGGAAAGAGAATTTCCGTGTTCGTCGTTTGAAGTGGTGACGTTATTGACGTATATATCCACATCGACTCAAAAGTGTAGTCTCATTTAGCCGTTTGCTAGCTAGCCGCCCGTTTAACGGCATGTAAAAGCTTCAAAACTCATAAAAGTGGTCTTCATGTGTGAAGATGATGTTACTAAACACTGGTTCGCGTTTGATTAAGCCAGCGTTGCCCAGAGAGATTATTAGAAGCATCGCCCCAAAAACCCATTCAAAACTCCCATAGGCGAAAACTGTGAAGAACCAGGGCTGTTAGCATCGATGATTTCCGGACTCGTTACTGGACCTCTCTATTGTAGTTTCATTTAGCCGTTTGCTAGCTAGCCACCCTTTTAACGGCACATAAAAGCTTCAAAACTCATAAAAGTGGTCTTCATGTGTGAAGATGATGTTACTAAACACTGGTTCGCGTTTGATTAAGCCAGCGTTGCCCAGAGAGATTATTAGAAGCATCGCGCCAAAAACCCATTCAAAACTCCCATAGGCGAAAACTGTGAAGAACCAGGGCTGTTAGCAACGATGATTTCCGGACTCGTTACTGCGGCTCTCGATAGACCGTTTTGACGGGTGCCATTTTGTGTCGAAAAGGCAGAATAAACACAGGTGCAAGCAAAACACTAATGAGGGTTTCCAACTTCCA
>NC_139625.1:41869930-42030645 GCF_964638095.1 Poromitra crassiceps | reverse complement strand
GCTTGTTTTGGACAGGTTTCCTCCTCAAATATTGTGGGCTAGATTTTGAACAGCTTTTGACCTGGAAACCATCAGCTGTATCTGGCAACACTGACTGGTAGAGCGCCGCCATGTTGTTGAAAGCTAGATGGTGACGTCACATGCATTGTAGCTCTTGTCTATGCAGCCAGGCTGCAGTGCTGCTTGTTGTTTACTCACTGGTAAAATGGAGCACGGACATACTAACATTAGTAAAAGCACAGATGGAGGACCCAGCGAAAGACGGACCCGAGGGGGGATCCTTTTGTATTGCCCCTGGATGCTCAAATGAGCACTATTGTGTAAAAGACAGTGGTAAAGTCATTCGTTGTTCTTCATGAAGAAGGTGCCTTTGGCTAGCTGCTCTCCTCTCAGCCCACCTGTGGGACTAACGCTACTTCGTGAGCTCTGCAGTTGATCTGAAAATAGGTGAGTGAACTCTCTGCCACATTTCAAAAACGTTTATCCTCCCCCATTTATAATTGTCTTGACCATCAAAATTGCACTTGTGAAATGAATGAATATGCCTACAACACAGCACAGCGAATCCCACACTAGCTGTTGTAAACAGTAGCATCCATGGTGGTACGCTAGCTAGCTATATAGCACTCCTAGGCTAATAATAGAAAAATATATATGATATATTTGCCACACAAAACTATATGCTCAACCACTGTATCCATCAAATTGTTGAACCACAATTGTGCTTATCTTAGCTTGCTAAAATGCCTGCCTTGTAGTAGCCTCAATGCGAGACTCTTCAGTCATTCTTGAAGAGTCTCATGTTGAGGCTAGCCTTGTAGCAAGTAACCATGACTGTCAAAATGATGATCCCATTATAACCCCAAAACTGTCTATTTCTATATTCTAGTCATGCACGTTAGGATGAATGAATGCTAATGTATTGGTTTCCACACAAACTAATGTTACACAGATTATGCAGAGGTTGAGCATATAGTTTTGTGTGGCAAATATATTGTATATAGTTTTCTATTATTAGCCTAGGAGTGCTATGTAGCTAGCTAGCGTACCACCATGGATGCTACTGTTTACAACAGCTAGTGTGGGATTCGCTGTGCTGTGTTGTAGGCATATTCATTCATTTCACAAGTGCAATTTGGTCAAGACAATTATAAATGGGGGAGGATAAACGTTTTTGAAATGTGGCAGAGAGTTCACTCACCTATTTTCAGATCAACTGCAGAGCTCACGAAGTAGCGTTACTCCCACAGGTGGGCTGAGAGGAGAGCAGCTAGCCACAGGCACCTTCTTCATGAAGAACAACGAATGACTTTACCACTGTCTTTTACACCAGTGGTTCCCAACCTTTTTGGTTTTATGTACTGTAGCTGTTCTGCCATGCCAAAGTACCCCCTCACTCACGTGTGTCGATGATTCTCTGAAATTTGTTTTATTAAAATGATATTAAACTTTTAGTAGGCCTATCTAACACATCTGATTATTAAATGAAAATCATTTGAATTACCCTCTTTAATACAATTCTAACTGTTTTCAATTGAAAAAAGTCGTCAGTTTTACTAAGATGGGCCTATGAAATTACTTAATCATTTTGTAAATAAATTGTAATCCCCAATCTTTCCAAGTACCCCCTGCAAGCTGCTCAAGTACCCCTAGGGGTACACGTACCCCTGGTTGGGAAACACTGTTTTACACAATAGTGCTCATTTGAGCATCCAGGGGCAATACAAAATGATCCCCCTCGGGTCCGTCTTTCGCTGGGTCCTCCATCTGTGCTTTTACTAATGTTAGTATGTCCGTGCTCCATTTTTACCAGTGAGTAAACAACAAGCAGCACTGCAGCCTGGCTGCATAGACAAGAGCTACAATGCATGTGACGTCACCATCTAGCTTTCAACAACATGGCGGCGCTCAGTGGCGAAACAGGGCAAAAATAGGCAAATACATTTTAATTTTGCAGCCAATGTAGGTGTACATGTAATTCACATTTGATTGCAGGGTTCTGTCTTACCCAAGGTACAAAGCAAACAAACACACTTGTATTGTTCAATGCTTCATCTCCACTTTAAATCCATACACGGAGCTTTTAAACTTGTTAGGAAATCTTGTTGCCTTTATGCAAAAGTTAATTTCCAACATGGACAGGAATGCCCCTGGCCTTGTTAGTTGTCTGTGAGCTTTTGCTAGTTCTCATCATAAAAATTCTTATTGTTGTAACAATAATTAACCTCGATCCGTGTCTCAAACTATGCTGTGTTGGGTCCTTGAATTTGGGGAAAAGGTCATTGAAAGGTCCTTGAATTTGATGTTGAGGAAAGGTGTGGGAACCCTGATTAATTGCACCTGAGAAGATTGTGGTACGACTGAGCCCAGACAGGAATGGCACAGTGTAAACAAAGCACACATGCATAGTTATGTTGCCATCTGTGAAGACTACTCAAATCTCAGTCTTAAGCCTAATTGATGTAAGCTTAAATTGATATTAAGCAGGGCTCACAATAATACAGATATAATGTTATCTCTCCATCCTTTGGGCAAAAGTATCAAAGACACTGAGTGCAGACACACGAGACTGACTGCCAGGCTTTTCTAACCTGATTATTAGAGTGACTCAGTACAAGAGCAGGAAGTGAGAACAAGCCCTAACAATTCATTACAATGACAGAAGGCAGAGCCTTTATTAGAAGCCATTACAATCTGATAAGCTGGCTGCAAGGGGGGGGGAGTGGCTGTTCTGTGCTGTTTTACAAAAAATATAACAAATGCCGATGGCATCTGGCTGGCATCTTTTCTTATTGCTGTCCGGGCGGGACTAGAGTGTGTGTGTTTGTGTGTGTGGGGGGAGGGACATCATGCCCCTGGTACTGCACCTCTCTGATCCATGCAGCTGCCCCTGCAGGGCCTGCACTACCACTGCCTCTCTACTGAAGAGGCCTGCAGCATCCAGCCTCTCTCCTCAAACCCTCTAGTTTAGAGACCAAACTTTGCTCAGTGTGTGTGTGTGTGTGTGTGTGTGTGTGTGTGCGTGTGCCGTGTGCGCACATGTGTATTTTTGTGCATGTGGTAACTAAACAGATGTCAAAATGCATGCAATTAAAATCATTCTTGTGGCTCTTACTTGGAAAATATTACCAGCTGATTCCATTATTTTGTCCTCTGATATATTGATCCACTATATTAGTCAGTAAAGCCACACAGTGTGAGTCACCTAGGAACTAAGTCACTGTACTAAATTTGCATTTTCTCCTAAATTAATCAATTCATTTCATTTTGCTCGGAGTCAAAGCTGAGCTTCCCCTTCGAGGCTGTTCCCTTCCCTGTCCAGGTTTCCTCACCTCTGATGCTCCCAGCTTGTTGTTAGGGAGGCTCAGGCTGGTGGTGGTTGAAGTAGGGCTAATAACCTCTCTATAGTGGCTATAATACTAAGGCTATTAAGTCCAGTAGACTGGAGGCTGCAAATTGCAAAAGTAATTTCATAGTAGTTATTTTGTAGCTGCCTCTGTGGGCTACATTTTTGTAATATAATCTTTTGTAATGTAATATAAGTCTAATTAAAAATAAATCATGACATTATGAAAGTCATCATTCACTAGAGTAATTTTAGCATTATTGCGATGAGAACTCATTAAAAGTAATGGATTCCGAATGGGATTAATTTCAATCCTATTCTCGGGCAAAATCAGTTTAAATTGCAAAACAATGATAGTTTCAGTGGACATGACTCCTTGTTCCTGAACCATCTGACATGAAATGGTTTTGTTTGGTTTGGCCTGGTGATGTTTTGCCAAATCTTCTAACTGCTTCGTCTCTGTTACCCATCGCCTGATTTGTAACTAAGTTCTATTTTCGCTGGCCGTCGAATCTCACACACAGACAAAGAAAACCGGTCTTTGTTTGTTTTCCATTTTCTTTGTGTGTTGTGTGAGTTTGTGCCAGCCTCGTGCATGTGACAGTGTTGTGAGCATTGAGATATACAGTATATGAATGGAGAGAGCGTGCCTATCTCCTCCCTGTATGGTCTATTGAAGCCAAAATCTTCTCAGATCAGAGAACCAGAGTCTGTGCAGTAGCTCTTTTTTGGGTTGAAACCTCAGTCTGAGCCCCCCCTCTCTATCCCCTCTAAACTTTCTTATGTAGTGCTGCTGTTTCTAGATTTGCGCACAGTGCGTTGTGTAGTCAATCCTCTCTAGCTCTGTAAATATGGCACTTTAAGTTCTAATATTTTTTGTCTCTGCAAAAGTAACCATGTAGATTCCCACTACGAGGTCAGTTTATCAAAATGACGCCTGTACGGAAATCTGAATTTCGTTGTCGGAGATTGCTCCTAGCAGCCAGACTCCGGGGTGCTCTGGGTAACAAACGTCATACAGGGGGAAATTATTATCTGATGAACTGATCTTTGCAGCTCTGTTGATTAGCTAACGTGTCCATAGCATTTGATTAACGTTATGATTTAATTCATTTTGTAACAAATGTTGGTTTAACAGGTGAAATCGAACTGAACCTTTGGCTACGTTGTAACTTACGTTAACTGACTGGGCAGCCCAGTGCTGCTGTCTCTGTCGGGTCGTTTTTAACTTTATCCAGCTGCCTGTCTCGTCTGTATCCTTATACAACAGCTACGAGGAGAGAAGCTTGCGAACATCCCCATAGTAAAAGCACTTCCCAGAGATATCCATATAGGCTAAATACTCTCCTCGTGCTTCACCCCAAATAAAACCTAGTGTCTGTTTGCGACAGGCTAACCCGTTAGCTATTAGCTAATGGCTGGTATTGTGTAGGCCTCATTTTATATTATACCCGGGAGTTGTAATGTTATAAAACACTTTTCCTGGCATACGCAGGCAGTTGGACAACCTGGTAAGTTCTGAAAATATGTGCCTATTGTGTTATTCCAACTATTGTTATCGGTTCTTAGGTTATAGTAATATTAAGCCGACAAATAATGCAAAACAGCCAGCTAACACAAGCGGCTAATGCTAGCCTGCATCGGTTAAAACCATTGTGTATTAAAATAACCGATAACGTAGCTGGAGTAACTAATAAAACACATATTTTCTGAACTTACTACTTCAGTCCCCAACCAATGTTACTTCCTCGCGCACCTTTCTCAAAACAATGTCCTTTTTATTGCGGGGGTTAGGTCATCGATATACAGTCTGGTAGACAGATCAAGCAGTGTCTTCCTTCTGTTTTACCAAGCAGTGTCTTCTCTATGTAAACTAGATCTATAAGGTGAAGAGCCTGTCCAGCCAATGACGGCTTGAGACTGGCTGCCACAGCTGTCAATCATCCCTTTTTATATGTCAAATAACTACGGTAATTAAAAACAAACTGATCAGAAAAATGACCTCTTGCACAGGCATTAGCGTGATAAGAACTATTTAGATAGATAATGATACAACCCACTTTTGGGAAATAATTATCTGAGGTGTACTGTGATTGTTTCGGTTGTCCATTTCCCCATCCACTAACATGGGGAGGCGGGCCTTGTGACCTATACTGGGTACAGCCGCCAGAGCGGCGAACTAACAAGCAGCGGCTTCACTGAACAGGACCAGGTCCCCAGTCCATCTTTTATATGTCGATGGTTGTGAGTCTGTCCATTTCCCCATCCACTAACATGGGGAGGCGGGCCTTGTGACCTATACTGGGTACAGCCGCCAGAGCGGCGAACTAACATGCAGCGGCTTCACTGAACAGGACCAGGTCCTCAGTCCATCTTTTATATGTCGATGGTTGTGAGTCTCTGCCAGCCTCGTGCACGTGACAGTGTTGTGAGTCTCTGCCAGCCTCGTGCACGTGACAGTGTTGTGAGTCTCTGCCAGCCTCGTGCACGTGACAGTGTTGTGAGTCTCGGCATGCAAATGTTAACTTCTTCTCCGTTCTCTCTCAGCTGGATCCCTCACTGGAGGCCAAAGTGAGCATCCAGAGGCAGCCAGTCATGCTGGAGGAGCAGTACGAGGTAACTTAAGGAGAGGCAGGTTAGGGACCCTGAGAGGGGACTGGATGAAAGAAATGGACTGGTGTGCTCTGTTGGCAAGAAGTGTTGCTAGTAAACAAACATGTGCTTTGATAGGGTGTCATCAAATTGCAAGAGGTAAAAAAACAAAACAAGGCCACACTGTGTGGAAAGGCAAGACTTTTCAGATAGACGCATTTGTGCTAGAAGGTCAGAAATATTACATTTGTGAATACTGTATACATGTATTTGTACACAATCTGATTTTTTTTTTTTTTTTTTTTTACCTTGGGAAGCAATTGGGATCATAGGAATTCATGTTATTGAATGTTGCAGACCTGGGGGGTCAAATAGCCTTAGCAAATAATTCTCGGTAGGGTTATACCAATATAGCAATAACAATATTGGCCTTTTGTTAAATATCAGATATCAGTCAGTCATTGCTGTCCAATAGCGATTTGATGGATGTTCCTCCCTGACAACAGATGCATACAATCTATAAAACCGGCAATGAAAGTTTATTTTCTTTGCACATTTTAGTTATTAATTGAACTGTTCATTTGTGTTTGTTTTAGATGAATTATTGATAATGTATCCCAAAGGTTGAGTAGGTGTGGTGCTTCAAAGTGCTTTATTAAAGAGCTGCTAACCCTGAAAGGATTCAATTAGTCTGGGTTTCATGAAGTCTGATGGTCAAATTTTCTGACTTTCCCATCCTGCCAAAGAACAAAATACCCAGGATTTTTCAAAATGAAAATGCTCAAATTTAAAGATGCTGAATATCAGAACAAGTTATCGGTTATTGGCGACTTTAGTTGCGGTATTGCTATGGGCCTTCAAAAACTCATATCAGTTTAACCTTAATTCTTAGCAACGACTGTCGCCAAGAGACTCATTCTGAGGGAGTGGAAGTCTCCCTCTACACCTTCTTTTCAGCTGTGGCTGACGGATATGATCTCGGTTATACGTATGGAGAGGCTCCGGTTTTTGAGGACAAATTCTCTTGGGAAGTTCTTGGTTATCTGGGACCCGTTTCTGGCCTATTTGGATGAGGTTAATAGCGGTACGTGACTCGCATAACTGACTTCTCATGGACCCTTTCCGTGGGATCCCATGCACATCCCTTGCAGGCACATGGGGACCTTACGTGGCTGGTAGTGTCAAGCTGTAGTATTGGAATGTGAACTATGTTTGTTTGTTTTGTCTTTCTCTGTCTGAGTCTTTTGTTGTTGTTTCTGTTTTACGTTTTGAAAGTTGCAAAAAAAAAAAAAAAAAATTCTTAGCTCCTTGGAAGACCAGATGGTTGAGGGGTTTACGGCACCTGGGCATTTCAGAGAGTCAGGCAAGCTGTCAGAGAGAGGAATCCTAAATTGAGTTTCAAATAGTTTATTGCGTTTTGCAAACTTTGTGGCACTCGTTTTATCGCCCGATATCTATTCTTTAAAATACTGTTTAAACTAGGACTGGAATGTTTTAGATTGATTTGGCATAGTTAAGGTAAAACCTTTACCTTCTGTTGGGTTGTTTTCTCTGCAGAAGATGAAGGAGAAGAACTTGGACGAATGGAAGAACATCCGTGGTCCTCGTCCCTGGGAGGACTCCAAGGAATACCAGGAGCAGCAGCGCAGCAGCCAGATCAAAGAGGGCTGAGCCGATACACAGTCTGCAGCACGATGGACAAGACAAGAATGGATGGACCGTGTGAAACAGGCGCCGCTGAGACTTAATTACTGTATCTTGGATGCTGCAACTCCAGGGCATGGGGCTCAACTTGTTTTGTCTCGGCTTGCGTTGGACTTAAAACTTTGTAATTGTGCATTCATTGTAACATTGTGGTGTCTTCTGGTTTTTGACACATTCGGCCCATCTGTGGGGGAAATGAAGTCACATAATCTTAAAACTTTGAGACAAGTTCAAGCTTGGTCTTAAATTTAAAGAGCTATGCACTGGATCATATAGATATATTCAAACCATAGCACAATCCACTGTTGGCAGGCTATTCTCCACACTGATGTACTGTAATGGAACACAACCAGTAGGTGGCATATCGGTACATTCTACCTTGCTGTGCCTTCCAGAAGGCAAGGAAGAAAGAGAATGCCAATGCAGTATTTCCATGGCTGAATAAATGATGTCCTACTGATCCAAACCCTTTATTTTCCTTTTATTTTTGACAATGGTTCTTTGTAGATGTGGAGTCTTTGTTTACATCAATATTGTGTTACCAGTTCCAAGTATACAAGAATAAAACAGTCCAGGCTTCCCTCAGGGTTTATAGGTCCCCGACTGTTTCTCTGACACTTATTACTTTGCAATGCGGTGGATTTAGGATGTTTATTATGGAAATTGTTTTACCTTTGCCGTCTTGTCCTACAAACAAAAAACAGGATTTCTTTCTTTTTTTTGCTCTACTGTAAGTGTATTTCTGTATTTTCTCATGTAGAATACATCTGTAGTTACTCAACTGATATTTCACTGCAACACATCATTGAACATACAGATCCATACAAATATCTTTAATTCTATTCTAATTTTGTATAGCCCCAAGAACGTTCAACCTACACAATACAATTCTGGACTTGTTTAGATACTATCACAATACTGAGGACGGATATATCAAGAACACTTATTGTGTAGAAAGAATGAACACACTATGTTCACTACTTGTAAACCAAAAACACAATTCAAATGACCAAAATATTCATATCTATACACAGTGTTTCTTAAGCAGCAATATCAATCAAAACAGATAGGTGAGCCAATAAGAGAGATGGTGCAAAATGGCTACACTGACATTCATCATTGATATCGATATTCACATTTCACATACATACCGGCAATACAGCAACACATTAACTTATCTGATAGATCTCCTAGATATGTACAATCAGGGGGGGGGTGCTGTGTAACAGGACTTACGGAAACCAAAATCATACAACAGGACCTGGTACAACTTGACTGCATCTTACTCTTGGTACTCTTTTTCAGCAGCCTCTAGGATGTTCTCTCGTAACGGACAAGCCCGTCTTCCATTGTCACACGAACACCACAACACATGCATGCGGCCACAACACACTCATGCTGACGGTGGCCGGTGAAAAGTGTCCTCTGCATTTAACCCATCCAGGCATGTTCTTTCCTCCGAGGGGCAGGCCAGGAGCAGTGGTCGCTTTCTCGTACAGCGCCCGGGGACCAACTTCGGATGTTGTCACTGGTCGGATGACGATGACGATCTGATCTTCTGCATGTTTTTTTTAGTGGGGGGGTTATATACAGAGGAACCCCCTGGGGGGTATGGGGAGAATATGCAAACTCCACACAGAGAGAAAGGCCCTTACGACGAGATAACCCACCTGGGCAGTAGGCACTGAAGATATGGGGGGGAACACAACCACAGTGCTCACAGTGTCCCAGGCGAGAATCGAACTCAGGACCTTCTAACTGTGAGGCGACAGCTCTACCACTGAGCCACCGTACCCCCTTGATGGCTCTTCTGCACAGATGTCCTTGCTTTAACCCCAATGAGTTTGAGAGTTCGGTACAATGACTAGCCAGCGAATCCCCGGCACCCAACCTCGACTGGTTCGCTCCAGGCTTTCCAGCCATTGCTGCACTCCTTCACCAGCTCTGCGTATTTGGCCCTCTTGCGCTCGTTGACCTCTTCCATTCGGTCTTTCCAAGGGACGGTGAGTTCCAATAAGTCCACTTGCTTAGTAGACTGATGTTAACACCATGTCTGGGCGGAGTGAGGTGGCTGAGATGTGTTCCTGGAACTTGAGCTGCCTTCCCAGGTCGACTTGGAGGTGCCAGTCCCTTGCAGTGGCAAGGAGCCCACCCGAGGAGCGTGGCTGATGTGCCTTCTCCCCAGCTTTGATGAAGGTGATGGAATGCTTGGATGTATGCTGACTCTTGCTATTCTGAATCGCTGTGGTGACTGTATCCACCAGAGCCCTGAGAACCTGGTCATGGCGCCAGCGGTATCCATCCCCCAATGCCCTCGGACAGCAACTGAGGATATGCTCCAGAGTGCCACTCCTTTGGCACAGTTGGCATGCTGGAGGATCTGCCAGGCCTCAACGATGTAGATTGGCTGGGCTCGGGAGAACATCATACACGGAGCGGATGAGGAACTTGATGTGCAGAGGTTCGGAACTCCAGAGCTCTGACCAGGTGATCTTGCGCTGCTCTGCGTTCTCCCACCTGGTCCAGGCACCTTGGTAGGCCTACATGCCGACCATCTTGGTCTGGCGTTCTTCCTCCACCATCTGCACCTATCTCATCCTGAACCAGTTGGCACTTCTCCCTCCTTCTGGCCTTGTCGTAGTAGCGTGGCTTGGGAAAGCTGCCCAGACCTTGACTTCACATACCCATAAATCTCAGTTTATCAACATGGCAAGGTCAAGTTAGATTTGCACACCTACACACTAATCCCATGCAGTTTTTGGCACACATTTTTGCATGCTGTATAAATGTTATCTTTGACTATTCTATTTGAATATTTCTGTATACTGTATATATAAATTGGGCATGACTGGAAAGCTGAGACTCCTGTGGATTTAATTAGCCCAATCATATTCATGTGTGATGATGTTAGTCCACATAATAGCCATTTCATAGTAAAACTTGACCTCACTGTATAAAATTATTATTTTTTAGTTAGTACATTGTGTCTTTGTCTTACATTTTTCTGTAGTATGTGTGTTGAGATGACAGACATGCTCCGAGAAAGTGAACAGAAAGGCTCAAAGCGTTAGTTATGCAGCGCAAACACTAAAATATTGACTTAACATTATTTTTGTCTTGGTTTTGTAATAAGCTAAAATATCTACACTGTAGGACATTTTTCTCACAGAAATAATAGGCCTACATGATGATGATAATGACATATAGCCTACAGGCAATGCTGCAGGATATATGGCCAAGCAAACATCCTGTAAGTTTAACAATGTGTACAGATGGAGTGAAGACGTGTCCTTAGCAATAAGTTCATGCAAAGCTGTGGTCTTTAGTAAATTTCATGTTTCTAACGTGTAAATTGTGGAGGGGAGCACTTCAAGTGTGGTCACCCTCAGGCACCGTGTTAATCCGGGCCTGACTGTATGTAGCCTAACTGTGCCCTTTTCCCCCCACATGAGCACCTGCCCCCCAAAATGTCTGTTACGCCACTGCTCAGTGCAAACATGAACGCATCACAGCCAGTGAGATATATGTTTATTAGGCTATATGTCGATGATCACTTCACAGCTGACCAAATAGCTATTTAAAAAGAAGAAAAGAAAAGCTGAAGTAGCTGAATAACTCGCTACTCAGCAAATCCTGAAAACTTTTTTCATAGAACCAAACCCTTTCAAGGAGGGTTGTACAACATAAAGATGTAGGCTGGCTGTGTGTGTGTGTGTGTGTGTGTGTGTGTGTGTGTGTGTGTGTGTGTGTGTGTGTGTGTGTGTGTGTGTGTGTGTGTGTGTGTGTGTGTGTGTGTGTGTGTGTGTGTGTGTGTGTGTGTGTGTGTGTGTGTGTGTGTGTGTGTGTGTGACGTGTGTGTGTGTGTGTGTGTGTGTGTGTGTGTGCGTGTGTGTGTGTGTGTGTGTGTGTGTGTGTGTGTGTGTGTGTGTGCGTGCGCGCGCGCGCGCGCTGATGATCTTTGGTCGACGCGCTGCATTGTGGTGAGTTTGAGTGCTCTTCTAGACGATCTTTGGTCGACGCGCGGTGTTTTGTGGGGCATGATGTCAACACGACATGTCTGCAGACTGCAGCGTTGTCAGGTCGCAGGCATACAGCCAGGTAACGTAAGGTATAAACTATAGCATTTTGATGTTAATGTTATGAATGTTGAAATGAGGACCCGCCCTTTTCCATCGCAACAAGATGATATCCTAGAGGTCGGTATTCACATGAATATAATTGACCATGTGTTTGCTTTCTAAACTGACATGGAGACCATGAAAAGATTTCACCAAACAAAGCTCAGCTTTCGAAATCGAACTGAAGAGGAGAGTGAGAGAAAAAGAAATATAGGTGAAGATTTAATCGGTACACTGCCCAGTGCCCACTCTTCACAGGATGGGAATTAGCATTATGTCACTGTGCTTTTCAGTAGGCCTACAAACAATAAAAACAGACCAGATCCAATTCAAACAATGTAATTACCACAGAGATGGTAATACGAGGCTGAAGTTGGCTCCCGATTCGCAGCTCCCGATTGGAATTTTCCAGTCCACCTTAAAAAGTGGAATAACGCCTCTAGATGGCGTGGTTCGACCATTTTCAAGCGAGTTCATGAACTGGAAAACATAGGTATATAGGGGGGATATGTAAAGAGAATACATTATAGAATGAATCCTGCATTTTGTTCGTTTTTAATGTTGCATGCAATTCTTATTGACCTCAAAAAGGTTCTCCTATTGGTGTAAACAGCTGGAAAAAAGAGTTGATTTCACAGCTTTTGCCCATCTAGACTGCATAAAACCACCTCCAACTCACAGACCATTACACATATTCTTTTCAAACCTGGCCTAGATTATAAAGGGGACATTAGACTCTCATTATAGCACAGTGTCTGATTTGTGAAACATATTTCTGATTTGTGAAACTGCTCTAATTGCAGTTTTCAACTGATTTTTACCATCTAGACCGCATCAAACCAGGTCCAGCTCAAAGACCATCACTCTAATTCTTTTCAAACCTGGCCTAGATTATAAAGGGGACATTAGACTCTCATTATAGCACAGTGTCTGATTTGTGAAACATATTTCTGATTTGTGAAACTGCTCTAATTGCAGTTTTCAACTGATTTTTACCATCTAGACCGCATCAAACCAGGTCCAGCTCAAAGACCATCAATCTAATTCTTTTCAAACCTGGCCTAGATTATAAAGGGGACATTAGACTCTCATTATAGCACAGTGTCTGATTTGTGAAACATATTTCTGATTTGTGAAAATGCTATGATTGCAGTTTTCAACTGATTTTTACCATCTAGACCGCATCAAACCAGGTCCAGCTCAAAGACCATCACTCTAATTCTTTTCAATCCTGGCCTAGATTATAAAGGGGACATTAGACTCTCATTATAGCACAGTGTCTGATTTGTGAAACATATTTCTGATTTGTGAAACTGCTCTAATTGCAGTTTTCAACTGATTTTTACCATCTAGACCGCATCAAACCAGGTCCAGCTCAAAGACCATCACTCTAATTCTTTTCAAACCTGGCCTAGATTATAAAGGGGACATTAGACTCTCATTATAGCACAGTGTCTGATTTGTGAAACATATTTCTGATTTGTGAAACTGCTCTAATTGCAGTTTTCAACTGATTTTTACCATCTAGACCGCATCAAACCAGGTCCAGCTCAAAGACCACCACTCTAATTCTTTTCAAACCTGGCCTAGATTATAAAGGGGACATTAGACTCTCATTATAGCACAGTGTCTGATTTGTGAAACATATTTCTGATTTGTGAAACTGCTCTAATTGCAGTTTTCAACTGATTTTTACCATCTAGACCGCATCAAACCAGGTCCAGCTCAAAGACCATCACTCTAATTCTTTTCAAACCTGGCCTAGATTATAAAGGGGACATTAGACTCTCATTATAGCACAGTGTCTGATTTGTGAAACATATTTCTGATTTGTGAAACTGCTCTAATTGCAGTTTTCAACTGATTTTTACCATCTAGACCGCATCAAACCAGGTCCAGCTCAAAGACCATCACTCTAATTCTTTTCAAACCTGGCCTAGATTATAAAGGGGACATTAGACTCTCATTATAGCACAGTGTCTGATTTGTGAAACATATTTCTGATTTGTGAAACTGCTCTAATTGCAGTTTTCAACTGATTTTTACCATCTAGACCGCATCAAACCAGGTCCAGCTCAAAGACCATCAATCTAATTATTTTCAAACCTGGCCTAGATTATAAAGGGGACATTAGACTCTCATTATAGCACAGTGTCTGATTTGTGAAACATATTTCTGATTTGTGAAACTGCTCTAATTGCAGTTTTCAACTGATTTTTACCATCTAGACCGCATCAAACCAGGTCCAGCTCAAAGACCATCACTCTAATTCTTTTCAAACCTGGCCTAGATTATAAAGGGGACATTAGACTCTCATTATAGCACAGTGTCTGATTTGTGAAACATATTTCTGATTTGTGAAACTGCTCTAATTGCAGTTTTCAACTGATTTTTACCATCTAGACCGCATCAAACCAGGTCCAGCTCAAAGACCATCACTCTAATTCTTTTCAAACCTGGCCTAGATTATAAAGGGGACATTAGACTCTCATTATAGCACAGTGTCTGATTTGTGAAACATATTTCTGATTTGTGAAACTGCTCTAATTGCAGTTTTCAACTGATTTTTACCATCTAGACCGCATCAAACCAGGTCCAGCTCAAAGACCATCAATCTAATTCTTTTCAAACCTGGCCTAGATTATAAAGGGGACATTAGACTCTCATTATAGCACAGTGTCTGATTTGTGAAACATATTTCTGATTTGTGAAAATGCTATGATTGCAGTTTTCAGCTGATTTGGAGCATCTAGACCGCATCAAACCAGGTCCAGCTCACAGACCATTACACATATTCTTTTCAAACCTGGCCTAGATTATAAAGGGGACATTAGACTCTCATTATGGTCCACTCTCAGATTTGTGAAACCTTTATCCTATTAGTGAAAAGTGAAATAATGTATGATTTCACTGTATTTTCGCAGTCAGACGACATTAGACCCTAAGACCATTATTACACTTTGATTTTTCAAATATTTTTTTCATTCTCAATCAATGTAATTCTTTCACCCTTTCAAATTTTCTACCAACTTTTATCTCTACTGTCATTGTGTAGTTTTTATTAGCCTATTGTGACTAATACTTCACTGCTACATCATCTTCTTCCACTATACTTACTCCAACAAACAATTTCTACAACTTCCAGAGATTATTTTGTTCTTTTTTATTTCTAAGCAGTGCAACCACTTCTATACTTTGTCAGTATGAGCACGAGAGTTCACCCCGAGTTCACCTGAGATGTATTGTCGTCACCTGGAGGGAAGAGGTTAAGGCTAGGCAGACTCACCTGGGCGAATCCATCTCGTGCAAAGGATGGAGGTGAGTCACAGGCGAGTGTTGTCACTCAACTGGAGGTGATGTCACACAATTGCTAGACTGTGATGTCATCAGGCAGTTGTGATGTCACTCAAGCAATTGTCTTCTTTAGTTGAAATTGGTTAAGTGGTGTCTGTATGTCTGTACTGCTTACTTCAGCACCTCAGTCTGTTTTTTTTTATTCTTATTGGATGTCATATCTTTGTATCTCATGTGTGATTATGCCTCTTGTAAATGTTAAATTCAAAAGTAAAATGTTAAAAAATAGAAAGTTTCAGATTTGTGAAACCTTGATCCTATTTCTGAAAACTGATAAAAAGGCTTATTTCACTGCGTTTCCTCCATCTAGGCCACATAAGACAGTTCAAAAACCATTAAGCATATTATGTCATTTCTGGACTAGATAACCAATGAGACTCGAGTCAATTAAACAAATTTTCAGATTTGTTAAACCTTCATTCATTTCAACATCAGAACAGAAGTCTGTATTATTGACCCATAATTTGCCTCTGAAAAGTGCTTGAAAAATGCTTGAGGTCATAAAAAAGAGTGGCAACCCTGACAATGCATTTAGTTCCAGGAACAGTGGGCCTTCGATGGGACCCGATGACCTCATTATTTTTCTTTAGTCTCCCTAGACTTTCCAGATAAAAAGTGGGCCAGGGGTTAATGCCATTGGGGAAAATGAATCCACGAAGTTCAGGAGCTTGACGGACTGATGACTGGAGGTGCAGCTGTTCGTCTGAGTGTAGTGGTTTTTGATCTGGACCTGGGTGGGAAAAAAAACAGTGAAATCAACATTTCCTTTTTCAGTTTTCACAAATAGAATAAACGTTTCACAAATCAGCCACTGTGCCATAATGAGAGTCTAATGTCCCCTTTGTAATCAAGGCCAGGTTTGAAAATAATACGTGTAATGGTCTGTGAGTTGGACGTGGTTTTGTGTGGTCTAGATGCTCCAAATCAGCTGAAAACTGCAATTATAGCACTTTCACAAATCAGAAATATGTTTCACAAATCAGCCACTGTGCCAGAATGAGAGTCTAATGTCCCCTTTGTAATCTAGGCCAGGTTTGAAAAGAATACTTGTAATGGTCTGTGAGTTGGAGGTGGTTTTATGTGGTCTAGATGCTCCAAATCAGCTGAAAAGTGCAATCATAGCATTTTCACAAATCAGAAATATGTTTCACAAATCAGACACTGTGCTATAATGAGAGTCTAATGTCCCCTTTATAATCTAGGCCAGGTTTGAAAAGAATATGTGTAATGGTCTGTGAGCTGGACCTGGTTTGATGCGGTCTAGATGCTCAAAATCAGCAGAGAACTGCAATTATAGCACTTTCACAAATCAGAAATATGTTTCACAAATCAGACACTGTGCTATAATGAGAGTCTAATGTCCCCTTTATAATCTAGGCCAGGTTTGAAAAGAATATGTGTAATGGTCTGTGAGCTGGACCTGGTTTGATGCGGTCTAGATGCTCAAAATCAGCAGAGAACTGCAATTATAGCACTTTCACAAATCAGAAATATGTTTCACAAATCAGACACTGTGCTATAATGAGAGTCTAATGTCCCCTTTATAATCTAGGCCAGGTTTGAAAAGAATTAGAGTGATAGGCTTTGAGCTGGACCTGGTTTGATGCGGTCTAGATGGTAAAAATCAGTTGAAAACTGCAATTAGAGCAGTTTCACAAATCAGAAATATGTTTCACAAATCAGACACTGTGCTATAATGAGAGTCTAATGTCCCCTTTATAATCTAGGCCAGGGTTGAAAAGAATTAGAGTGATGGTCTGTGAGTTGGACGTGGTTTTGTGTGGTCTAGATGCTCCAAATCAGCTGAAAACTGCAATCATAGCATTTTCACAAATCAGAAATATGTTTCACAAATCAGACACTGTGCTATAATGAGAGTCTAATGTCCCCTTTATAATCTAGGCCAGGTTTGAAAAGAATTAGATTGATGGTCTTTGAGCTGGACCTGGTTTGATGCGGTCTAGATGGTAAAAATCAGTTGAAAACTGCAATTAGAGCAGTTTCACAAATCAGAAATATGTTTCACAAATCAGACACTGTGCTATAATGAGAGTCTAATGTCCCCTTTATAATCTAGGCCAGGTTTGAAAAGAATTAGAGTGATGGTCTTTGAGCTGGACCTGGTTTGATGCGGTCTAGATGGTAAAAATCAGTTGAAAACTGCAATTAGAGCAGTTTCACAAATCAGAAATATGTTTCACAAATCAGACACTGTGCTATAATGAGAGTCTAATGTCCCCTTTATAATCTAGGCCAGGTTTGAAAAGAATTAGAGTGATGGTCTTTGAGCTGGACCTGGTTTGATGCGGTCTAGATGGTAAAAATCAGTTGAAAACTGCAATTACAGCAGTTTCACAAATCAGAAATATGTTTCACAAATCAGACACTGTGCTATAATGAGAGTCTAATGTCCCCTTTATAATCTAGGCCAGGTTTGAAAAGAATTAGAGTGATGGTCTTTGAGCTGGACCTGGTTTGATGCGGTCTAGATGGTAAAAATCAGCTGAAAACTGCAATCATAGCATTTTCACAAATCAGAAATATGTTTCACAAATCAGACACTGTGCTATAATGAGAGTCTAATGTCCCCTTTATAATCTAGGCCAGGTTTGAAAATAATTAGATTGATGGTCTTTGAGCTGGACCTGGTTTGATGCGGTCTAGATGGTAAAAATCAGTTGAAAACTGCAATTAGAGCAGTTTCACAAATCAGAAATATGTTTCACAAATCAGACACTGTGCTATAATGAGAGTCTAATGTCCCCTTTATAATCTAGGCCAGGTTTGAAAAGAATTAGAGTGATGGTCTTTGAGCTGGACCTGGTTTGATGCGGTCTAGATGGTAAAAATCAGTTGAAAACTGCAATTAGAGCAGTTTCACAAATCAGAAATATGTTTCACAAATCAGACACTGTGCTATAATGAGAGTCTAATGTCCCCTTTATAATCTAGGCCAGGTTTGAAAAGAATTAGATTGATGGTCTTTGAGCTGGACCTGGTTTGATGCGGTCTAGATGGTAAAAATCAGTTGAAAACTGCAATTAGAGCAGTTTCACAAATCAGAAATATGTTTCACAAATCAGACACTGTGCTATAATGAGAGTCTAATGTCCCCTTTATAATCTAGGCCAGGTTTGAAAAGAATATGTGTAATGGTCTGTGAGTTGGAGGTGGTTTTATGCGGTCTAGATGGGCAAAAGCTGTGAAATCAACTCTTTTTTCCAGCTGTTTACACCAATAGGAGAACCTTTTTGAGGTCAATAAGAATTGCATGCAACATTAAAAACGAACAAAATGCAGGATTCATTCTATAATGTATTCTCTTTACATATCCCCCCTATATACCTATGTTTTCCAGTTCATGAACTCGCTTGAAAATGGTCGAACCACGCCATCTAGAGGCGTTATTCCACTTTTTAAGGTGGACTGGAAAATTCCAATCGGGAGCTGCGAATCGGGAGCCAACTTCAGCCTCGTGATGGTAATTACATTTGGACCTATAGGCTAAATTTAACAACAACAATCAGACTCAGAATTATTTTATTTGCCAAGGTATGTTTTCACATACTAGGAAGATTGGTGCTCAGGTAACATATAATAGATTAGAACAAATATAGGCTACAATATAAACAAATAAGATATAAAGAATATAAAATGATTCACAGATATTTACAGGTACATAAGTGGCAGCAGTAATGAGCTTGAACAACAACAACAACAACAACACATACCGGTATATGTATATTTGTGTGTGCTCTGGTGGAGTGAGCCCTAAGGCTCGGTGGGGGTTCTGTCCCTGAAACAGCATAGGCCTCTGTGATGGCATCATTGAGCCAGTGGGAAAGCCGCTGTTTGGAGAGGGCAGAGCCCGAGGACTGGACCACAAAGTGGACAAACAGCTGTTGTGTCCGTCTGATGGTAGATGTGCATAAAACATACTGGGACAGCGTGCATATCGGACAGTCTGTGTGCCATCTCCTCTGATGGGTCTCGATGAGGAGGGAAAAAACCCTCCAGAGAAATAGCTCTTGAGCGAAAAGAGCTATTTAACGATTTTGGAGTAAAGGAGGGGTTTGCCAACAAAGTGGCTGCGCTTCCATCTGGTCTGATGAAGAGGCAGGACGCAGACACTGACACCACGCATAAGTCGCTCACTCTTTTGGCTGAGGTGAGAGCCAAGAGGAGGGCTGTTTTTAATGAGAGCAATTTGAGAGATATTTTATCTATCGGCTCAAAGGGGGGCTCTCCTAGAGCGCGTAAAACCAGAGGCAGGTCCCACTGAGGAGCTAACGTGCGCACTGTGGGTTTAGCGCATCTTAACCTTTTAGGAAGCGTTTAAGAAGGCTATGTGAGAAGACAGATCTATCTCCATACCCTTCATGGCACGATATCGCCGCCGCGTAACCTTTATGGTTTCTGTGGCCACATTTCTATCTGCCAAACTCTGTAAATACGAGAGGATGGTGGGGAGAGAGCATGAATGTTCTAACCCCTTTTCTCTACAGCATTGTTGAAAAGCTGACCATTTGGCCGCGTAACACGATGTGGTGGAGGGTGCTCTGGCATTCTGGATCGTGCACACTACGTTTAAGAATAAGCCTAAGCTCTCCAAACGTTCCTATTCAGCGGCCAGCCCCACGGGAGCTGTAGCATCAGTGGGGGCTGGAGAATAGCGCCGTCCAGCTGTAATAGCGCGTCCTCGCGCCACGGGAGTTGCCATGGCCTCCCTGACAACAGCTGGATAAATGTTAGGAACCATGACGCACTCGTGCGCTCTGGTGCCACCAAGATCACTTATAATCCCTCCTCCTGTATCCGCGACAGGAGGCATGGGATCAGAGGAACAGGAGGGAAGGCATAGAGGAGAGCCTTGGGCCAGGCATGGTGAGATAATGCGTCCACCCCTTAAGGGGGGGGGGGGGTTGTCCCGTGGGTTCAGTGAGAACCACTGTGGGCACTGCACGTTCTCTTTGTCGGCAAAAAGGTCTACCTTTGCCTGCCCAAATCTGCTCCATAAGCCTTGTACTAGAGCAGAGTTTAACCTCTACTCGTTGTGAGAAGGACCGCCACATTAAGTCTGCGGCCCGGTTTTCTACCCCTGGAATAAACAGAGCTCTGAGGGAGAGCAGGTGTCTCTATGACCAAGTCAGCAGGTCCCTTGCTATTTCCAGGAGTTTGGCGGAGTGTGTCAAGATTCAAGATTCAAGATTTTTATTGTCACTCCGTAGTACAAGTATCACGTGTGAAATTATTGTGCTGTAGGCTCCGTTACAACATAGTGCAAAAAATAAAAGATATATAAATAAAAACAAGGGGCAACAAGCAATAAAGCAGTAAGACACGCCACAGACAGTGGCGTATTCACTGCCCATAGTGCAAATGGCATGAACATACTTTAAACATAATTAAACATAATAACATTCTGTTAGGTGCAAATAGCGTATACCTAATTAAACATACTATTGAACATTAGTCATACATAATGGTAGCATCTACAGTGCGGTACAGTACAGCTACTACACTATTTGTGTGTGTTAAGGAGTCTTGTGGCCTGTGAGAAGAAACTGTCCCTCAAGCGATTTGTGCGTGCTCTTGGGACCCTGTATCTCCTCCCTGAGGGTAGCAGGGAGAACAGACTGTTGTGGGGGTGGTTTGTGTCTTTGATGATCTTCAGGGACCTCCTGAGGCACCGCTGGTTGTACAGATCTTGCAGTTCTGGCAGCTCACATCCTGTTACGTGCTGGGCCGCGCGCCTCACCCTTCTTAGCGCCCTGCGGTCCATGGTGGTGCAGTTCCCAGCCAGTCAGCAGGCTTTCAATGGTGCCTCTGTAGAAGTCCCTGATGATTTTTGGCCTTAGCCCGCCCCGAATTTCTTCAGGCGCCTGAGTCCGTGTAGTCGCTGTTGGGCCTTTTTGACAACAGTGGCGGTGTGGTTGGCCCATGTCAGGTCCTGGTGGATATTGACTCCCAGGTACTTGAAGCTGTCCACCCTTTCCACCACTGTGCCGTTGATGGTGATTGGGGGGTGTGCGCCCCCCCCCTTCTGTAGTCTACAATGACCTCCTTTGTCTTGGAGACGTTCAGAGAGAGGTGGTTGTCCTGGCACCATTGTTCCAGGGCCTCCACCTCCTTTCTGTAGGCTGTCTCGTCGCTCCTGGAGATCCGCCCCACGACCGCTGTGTCGTCTGCAAACTTCACGATGGTGTTCGAAGTTTGAGCCGCCACGCAGTCGTGGGTGTAGAGGTCATACCAGAAGGGGCTGGAGACGCACCCCTGTGGCGGTCCTATGCTGATGGTCAGTGGGGAGGAGGTGAGGTTGCCTACTCTCACCACCTGGCGGCGGTCTGTTAGAAAGTCCAGGATCCAGTCACACATTGCTGTGCTTAGTCCCCAGATCCTTGAGTTTGCTTACCAGCCTGGAGGGTACTATGGTGTTGAATGCTGAGCTGTAGTCCACGAACAGCATTCTCACATAGGTGTCCTTCCCCTCCAGGTGGGAGAGGGCGGTGTGGAGCACGTGTGCTACTGCATCCACTGTGCTCCTGTTGGGGCGGTATGCGAATTGTAGCGGGTCGTGGTCCGGGGGGAGTGTGGGGCGGATCTGTGATATAACCAGCTTTTCGAAGCATTTGCTGGCTATGGGTGTGAATGCTATTGGGCGCCAGTCATTGAGGCTGGTCACTTTCTGCTGTTTGGGAATGGGGATGATTGTTGCTGTTTTGAAGCAGGGGGGAACTTGCCGGAGGGAGAGGGACTGGTTAAAAATGTCTGTGAATACGCCTGCCAGCTGGTGTGCGCAGGCCTTGAGGACCCGCCCAGGGATGCCATCCGGGCGTCCTCCCCTGGCGGTCGGCATACGCCGCTGCCGTTATGTTGTCCATCCTGACTAGGACATGGTGGCCTGACAGCTGGGAGGCAAAGTGTTTCAACACTTTGAGCACTGTCAAAAGTTCCAGGCAGTTTATGTGTAGGGAGGGAGGGGTTTCCCATCTTCCCCCTACCGTTTGGGACATGAATGTCCCACCCCAACCCGAGAGGGAGGCGTCCGTGAAGATCGTCATGTGTGACGTTACTCTCCCCAAGGGAACCTCCTCTGACAGCCTGTTTGGGCTTTTCCAAAACGTAAAATCCGGCTGGATTGAGGGGGGAATTAACAGGAGGTGTCCCTTGTGTAATTTCGGGTTGATATGTTTGTTGTTGTACCAACGCTGGATTCTCCTCATGTGAAGGAGCCCAAGCGTTACTACAATGTGGCTCGCTGCCATCATACCCAACAGGCGCGTCACAGTGAAAGCTGTCACTGTCGTGTCGTGACAAACATGGTGAAGAAGGGAGAGCAAGGCATCTGACCTCTCTGGGGACAGCCTCGCTCTCATGCTCCTCCAATCGAGGTGTATCCCTAGATACACTATAGCAGGGGTGGGCAATTATTTTTCATGGGGGGCCACATGAGAAACCCAGATTGTTGCCGGGGGCCGAACAAATATTGTCATGCCGTAACTCATGGATGGGTAACTTTGATGATAGAGAGGGCCACAAAAAATGTCCTCGCTACCAGGTTATATAGAATATAAGTGGGTTAATTTAAAGGACGGCTTTCCCGTGGGGAATATGAATATATATTAAATCTCACGCCCCTAAGGTTTTCGAATCCGTTGAAATTTTTCTCTCACATATTTTTTGGCCTCGCCGACGCGTTTTACGTCAGAGAGGCCAAGTCCGCCTTGCGGAAGTCGAGCACCTATGAACTACAAGTGTTGTGGGGGTGTGCCGCCATGGTTCCGCCTCTAGAGGTCCTCCACGCCCGTTCAGAGGTCCTGAAGAAAAACAAAAGGCAGCCATCTTTTTTCACCGCATAGCCTAGGCTAGCTAATGTTAGCTTCCCATAGCTCCTTGCAAAGAACCATATCTCGGGAACGGAAGCACCTACAGACACGGGACTGGCGGCATTGGAAAGCTCGTCAAATTTTACATCTAGTAGAAGGTGCGTTGAAGTTACGAAATCAACGCTGAGCAATGTACCCTTTTTTACACATTTTTACATGAAATAGTTACAACATCAGATGCTCATAACTCCTAGGAAAATGCCTTAAAATGCATGAAACTTTTTATGAAGACATCTCCCGACATATATACTACCGTTTAAATTTGGTGCAATTTGGAGGCAATTTTTTTTATTCTTCTCCTAATGTTTTTATGTCGAAGCCTTCTTCTTCTTCTTCTTCTTCTTTGAGTTTTATGGCGGTTGGCAAACATATATGTGCATTACCGCCACCTACTGGAGTTTGATATCAGCCAAATGCCTGAGGGGTGGGCGTGGAATCGAAGGCCACGCGAGCCCAGTGCATTGTGGGAACTGTAGGATTTCGGCTCCCCGCACCCGCCCCTCCCCCCCACCAGCCCCCCCCCCCCCACACACAGAGTGGATTTTGGTTGATTGCTCAGGCTGTGAACAACCAATTTCAAAAATTTCAACGGATTCAAACTCCTTAGGGGCGTGAGATTTAATATATCTTCATATTCCCCACGGGAAAGCCTTCCTTTAAGCATAAGTATCAGTAAGTGTCCCGGGATGATCAAAGCCTGTGTTGAGGGTCACACGAATAAAAATGCAGTCTTGAAGCTAAATAAATCCAAAACCAATGAGTTATTTGAGTTATTTAAATTTCTACTTCACTGTAGCCTTTTAGTCATAAAGATTATTGAAAGATATTCCATATTCCAGACTGAAATGCTATAACAGAAGTGGGAGTATTGGCCAGAATATGACATGAACATTTGGACACTTATTCAGCGGGTGTCTTGCATGTTGCGTTCAGGTGCACTGTGTGTGTAAAAAAAAAAAAAAAAAAATTATGTGCAATTCCATCGCGGGCCACACAGGTGGCGCCCGCGGGCCGGATTTTGCCCATGTGTGCACTATAGCCCGACTCAGAAAGGGGGAGCTCTTCTTCCAATTTATCGCAAAAAAAGAAACCTAGGTTTTGGAGATGTTGTGCTGCTTCCATCGTGTGGATAGCAGCCTGTTCCTCTGACTGGCTCAAAATAATCAGATTGTCTAAATAAAATAGGATTCTGATTCCTCTCCTCTGTAAAGGAGCCAGGGCCACTTTCATACACTTGGTAAAGGTTCGAGGGGCCAGGGAAGAGCCGAATGGGAGACGGTTGTATTGGTAGCAAATGCATTTGAATGCAAAGCGTAGGAATTTGCAGTGCTTCTGACAGATGGGGATGTGTCGTGGAAATACACATCTGTTATAGTCCGGGAGCCAAAGGCTGTTTTTTTGATGAACCTTGTTTCGTCTGATAAAGTTTTTTTCTCTGCTGATTCTTGTACCTTGGGGGTACCTATTCAAAATACAGGAGGGTGCCCGGTGAGCACCCTTGAACATTTTTAGATATTAACCCCTTAAGTGCCAAAATCCCATAAAAATCGGGATTTCTGAGATTTCATGCAAAATTAAATGCATCAAATTTGTTTTCTCCAACGTTTATTCATAAAGGAGCAAGGATGTCATGTATAATGTAGCCTATTTGATTCCCGCGCCATGTGCCCCCCCCCCCACCCCCAATAAAAACATGAAATAAGCAGAGGACTTTTAGTCTGATAAATCACTCCCAGGTGTTGAAGCGGTGCATGTTTGCGCAAGTCAGACCCTTCTCCCCCACTCCCCTCTCTCTGGCACTGTGTGTGTGTGTGTGTGTGTGTGTGTGTGTGTGTGTGTGTACGTGTGTGTGTATGTGTGTGTGTGTGTGTGCATGTGCGCGACTGCGCGCGTGTGTGCATGTTTCACTGGCTTTGAGCTGCAACACTTTCTGTCTCCACTCTCAATTCCTTGTACAGCCGGGGGGAGGGTTCTAGGTGCACTGCTCAAATCCTGTGCACATCTCGGCAGGGGAGTTTCTAGGGAGTGGCCAGGGGTGGCACTGGCCACCCCTGAAATCTAATTGGCCACCCTAAAATCTTGAGGATGCTGGCATCTGTGGCCAACAATACTGTATTTCAGAGGCTGTAGAGGGCTTATTTTTAAGCTAGAGTGAAGTTGGGCTAAATTTTGGTGAGGGACAACTTTCTACATCCTTCCTAAATGCCACAATCAGTGCTACCCTTGCTTGAGTCTGTGCCCCACTTGGGCCACCCCAGTCAAGATGGCTGGGACACTGCATCTCGCCTCACACACATCTCGCCTCAAACAGACACACGTCACTTATAGATGCGGCTGTGCCGCTTAAAACGTCTTGGGGGTAGAGATGTAACGGTATGAAAATTTCACATCATGATTATCGTGACTAAAATTATCACGATTATTGTATTATCACTGTATTCATAAAGAAAATGCTGAAAATGTTCAAAAAGTACTGAGAGACTCACTGCAATCATTTTACAACATTTTATATTTTTATATTGAAAAGTCAGATCCAAAAAGGATTGATACACTCACTGAAATAATTTCTCAAAGGCTGCACGTTTGCATCTGGGAGACTGTTGCCAACTTTGTTTGATGATGGATAGTATTTACCATGTTTTTCAAAGCACTGTAATCACGGTACCTCGGTAATCACGGTACCACGGTTTTAATGATAATGAACATTTTAAACGGCATGGTTATTGTAAGGAATTTTATCACGGTTATCATTAAACCGGTTATCATTACATCCCTACTTGGGGGTATGCACACATTGATGAGTTTTGTTGGGGCTATATGTTCACTGATGGCTGATAGTGGGCTCTCTGGAGTTCCGGTAAGAAATTTCCAGAAAGCAGATGACCTGATGAGAGCCTTGGATCAGATTACGAGTCAGACCAGAACAGCCAGACTTTGGGTTTAGGTCTTGGTGAAACCAATGATGCTGATGATGTCATACATCTGGGCTGAATGTGAGGGTGACTGGCTTCTCCATCTGACCACATTCCAGAAGATGCTTACCTACTACTTTGCAGCTGGCCATGTCAACCATGTCAGGTATGGCCATACTATCTTCATTCCATGGAGAAGCTTCCTCCACAAAGCAATTTTCTCCAGGAGCAGCATGTGATGCGACACATTAGTGGAATATGGAATGGCCTGTGGAGCAACCAGTTCATAGAGTCCACTTTCATGAGGTACGGCCACAGTGATGGAGGGATCATTGGATTACCGTGAAGCCATAGGCACTGAAGATCTGGGCCCTGAGCCACCACATATGCTGCAAGATTGTGTCAGACATGAAGGAGATAGAAGAGGATAAGACAGATAGGTTCATCTCTATCACAAGGTGGAGGCTAAAGCCATGGGTTAAGCACATGCCTAAGTCAAGGACTTTGTCAGAAACTGGAAACCTGCCTACATTCATTGGATCCCAATGAACATCCAGGGGAAAGCATCATGAACATCAAGATCACCCTACCAACTGTCTATTGTAGACAGTGCCATAAAGATTGAGGAGGCAATGTTAGAAGATGTTGAGAAGACCTGGCCAGAGGGATCTTACAACACCATCTCAAACAAAGTCTCACCATCTCAAACAAAGTGAAGACAATGACAACAACCAAATCAATCCAAGTTGGCATCTCCACAATGTATGACCTACCGTAAATTCCGGACTATAAGACGCACCGGTGTATAAGCCGCGGGACCAAAATTGACTATTTTTTTCTTCTATAAGCCGCACCGGACTATAAGCCGCGGGTGTTTTGATGTTTAATTACCATATGAAAGGGTTCGTGCACAGAGAGGAATGTCGGGAAAGAGATCGCTGTTTGGGGAAGCTCCCATTTATTAACATTTCAACAAAACAAAACAAAAGTCAGGTCACTAATCCCCAGACAAAATCACACAACAATAGGCTACCGTATATGTGCAGCAAACCTGTAACCAGAGAAGTCAAGTCACTAATCCTCGTCTTCCTCTTCTTCCTGCGTACTGAAACCACCAAAGTCCTCATCTTCAGTGTCGGAAACGAACAGGTTCAGGGTGGCTTCGTCAACCACTCTCCTCTCTCCTTCAGGTGCCATGGCACGAGTCCGATACCTCACGAGTCCGACACCTCACGAGTCCGAAAAAAGAGGCTAACTTCCCCCAGACCCTAACCCAAAACCTAACCTCTCCCACCCCCACGCCTAAACCTAACATCCCCCAGACCCTAACCCAAAACCTAACCTCTCCCACCCCCACGCCTAAACCTAACCTCCCCCAGACCCTAACCCAAAACCATGAGGTGTCGGACTCGTGAGGTATCGGACTCGTGAGGTATCGGACTAGGGGGCAGTCCCCGTGGCGTCATCCTCTTCATCCCGCAGCAGTCCAGCGTTTTGGAACCCGTTGGTAATTGTGGATGTTTTCACACTCCTATAATATTCCGTGATCTTCCTTTGTGTGAATTCGCCGAAGTTTGTGATTTTCTCCTGATAGTCGGGAGGGAGTTGTTCAGTAGTTCTCCCCCGGACGGACAGTCCCTTTTGCCCAGGTTACGCGCGGCTGCTCTGTTT
The DNA here is from genome assembly GCF_964638095.1 of Poromitra crassiceps. Taxonomy (NCBI): domain Eukaryota; kingdom Metazoa; phylum Chordata; class Actinopteri; order Beryciformes; family Melamphaidae; genus Poromitra; species Poromitra crassiceps. The sequence goes on along the minus strand of NC_139625.1, from coordinate 42,003,062 downwards.
GATCGGCGGCTGCTCTCTTTTAATGCGAGATTGACTGCTTTCAACTTGAAAGCTGCCTCGTGTGAATTTCTGCGTACCTTCCCCATGGTAAGTGAGAGTGTTGCTTCTACTGCTCGTCTTGTTGTGAATATTCCTTGATCTTCCTTTGTGTGAATTCGCCGAAGTTTGTGATTTTCTCCTGGTAGTCGGGGGAGGGAGTTGTTGCCCGAGTGGCCGTTTGCTTACCGTAATTACCATATGTAAGTGGTCACGCACAGAGGGGATTGTCGGGAAGAGATGGCTGTTTGAGGAAGCTCCCATTTACCGTATTACAACATTTCAACAAAACAACATAACACAACACCACCGTTGTTTATTTTTACAGTGCACACAGTGTCCGCGGTGTGGTGAAAAGAGGGCAAGAGAGGAAATTAAAACAGAAGTGGATTTATAGTTAGAAAGAGTGCTAAAAAAGAGAGATTTTTTTTTTTTTTTTTTTTTTTTTTCTGAAAAAATCCATAGATAAGACGCACCGTTATATAAGCCGCAGGGGCCAAAAAACGGGAAAAAAGCCGCGGCTTATAGTCCGGAATTTACGGTAAATGCCATTGATTCAAGGGTAATCACACTGTTGTCTAGTGACCATGAAGTTGACATGAATGATGTCCTCGCCTATGAGCCATGTTTACCGAGGACGGAATGTGAATTTGTAAATCCAAGTCTACACTGAAGAAGTCACTCCAAGTCAAAATCTCCAGGAGGAATGCCAGTGTTGCAGATGTCACTGTCATTGATGGATCAGCCCTTCTTTGGACCATCCACTGGCCAGCTGATGGCACCATAGCTGATTTAATCAAAAATGTTATGACACGGTGACTTTATATCTATCAGACAGTGACGTCTACCTCGTCTTAGACAGGTGCTATGATTACAGTATCAAGTCCATCACCTGAGATGTCACAGAGACAAGGCTCAGCTAGAAACATCATATCTTAGCTCTTATGTGAGGAACTGACCCAAGATCTGCTTTTCCATCTACAAGTTGGTGGTGACAGGGGAGGAGCCATGCCCCATTGAGATCAGGTTGGAAGAAAGAAGGAGCCGATATGATCTACAAAATCAGCAGGAAGAAGCTGACACCATCATTGTCCAAAAGGTCCGGTGTGCTGGAGAAGCCCATCAAATCTCAGTGGTTTCTGATGACACAGATGTGTTCATCCTACTCCTTCACCATTACCATCAGGAAGGACTGGATGTCCCACACATCATGGAATCGCCCCACAAGGAAAGGGCAATAGTGGACATTAAGTGAACACTGGCCAAGCATTCACAAGTTGTGAAGAACCTTTTACCAGCCCATTCCATATTGGGATGCGACACTGTAGCGTCTTACTATGGAAAAGGCTCCGTCATCAAAGTCCTCAAAACTGTACAAACTATCGGCCATTGACAATGTGGTTGCACTGTTCCAGCAGGTCCTCGACCAAGTCACTGCCTTCATCTCAGTCTGTTCCAAACTTAGCTGCTCTACCGCCATGATCGAATGAAGCATTCATTGAGAATGTTAAGAAGGGCCCACTTTCATGCAATCTTGTGGTGAAATCTCAATGTAAATCTGCCACTAGCATTGAATACTGAGGAATTTGGATGCAAAAAAAGACACATGCAACAGGTCACTGAGCCCAACCACTCTACCGGAAGATTGCAAAATTGTCCCAGACACATTTTTGGAGATGAAAACCCTTCTAACTCCAATAAGTGCAACTGTGTGAAGTGCATGGTTTGCCATGCACAATGTTCTGTGCATGTTTCAGAGTAGGATGCTCAAGATCCAAATAGGCTTAACTACCGTGAAGACCATCAGCAAAATGTGCCCTTCACTTCACACCTCCCAATGTGTATCATCTACTCTGAATCTCTACTTGAGATGAGCAAAGGCTCAATGGATGTTCTCATCCAGCACGACCCATATTGTCATAAAAAGTTTTGCTGGCACGGCCTAAAAGGGTTAATATTATGTAGTGTGGAATGAAATACATTGTACATGACCTCCTTTATGAATAGACATTGGAGAAAACAAATTGGATGCATTTGATTTGAGTATTTTGTGTGAAATCTCATAAATCCTTATTTTTCTGCGATTTTGGCACTTAAGGGGTTAATATCTGAAAATGCTCAAGGGTACTCACCGGGCACCCTCCTGTATTTTGAATAGGTACCCCCAAACTACAAGAATCAGCAGAGAAAAAAACTTTATCCGACGAAGCGAGGTTCAACCCCATGGCTCCCGGACTATTAAGTCTATGGTTGTAAATCAGTCACCCTCTCGTACGCACGTTATGAGGTGCTTGACCGTCAACATGTGAAAATGTCGTTTCAATATGAAGTAATTGAAAGATGACAGATCCAGGATTGGACGCACGCCCCCAGATTTTTTGGCTGTGAGGAAGTAGCGGGAATAAAAGCCGCTCTGAGCTTCCTCTGCTGGGACTAGAGAAATAGCCTCATTGTCCAGGAGATCTTTCAATTCCTCTTCTAGGGCCAAATTTTCTTCCTGGGATTTGACCACGGCTGGGAAGCTCACCGCAGTAGGCGCAGGCGACCCGGCCGCAGAGCGCCAACCCGGCATGACGAGCGATGAGGCAGGTGAAGCAGATGTGATGCATGTCATTTGGAGAAATATAGCCAGACCGGCACTATTGACAGGTCCGGGTGCCCTCGGGGAAGTGGCCGTGGACCAGCTTCGACCGGGCCCCGCTGGGATGGCTGCCGGCAGTGCCGTCTCGCTGGCTGTTCTCGCTCATCTTCGTATTGTAGAGTAGAAGTCTTGTCTCTTCGCTTGCTGTGAAGAAATGGGAGCAGAACAGCGGGCTCACCTCTCCTATATGGCCCATATGCGGACCTAAATGAGGAAGGTGAGTGCTAATATGCAAATGACTGCAGGCGGGTCAGTGGCCAGTGGCGCCAAATATAAAAAGTCTTCAGTCTATCGCTAGCGCGAGGATTACATCCAACTGTGAAGCCCCCAAAAGGGCAGAGCTAACGAATATAAATACAACAAGCAGTGTTTCCCACAGGATTTTGAGTATTTGGGATGGGGGACCGCAGACCCCCTAGGGGGGTGCGGAGGCATGCCCCCCTGCGAGATTTTTTTAAACATTTTAAAGTAAAATGCATGAATTTGGTGTACTTTGAGAAAGCTTAAGAGCAAAATTAAAAGGCTAGATCTATGAAGAACATGTCATCATTACTGTGCTGTGGGTTTACAATGACAAACTAAATTTCTCCCTATAGGTCAGGGATACTCAACTTGCTTTGCCACTTTCGTGAAATGATAGAAGGCGAGGGGCCAGTTAATAAACAAACAATATACATTTTTCTGTAGCGGATTGTAGGTTTTTGGGGTGTCAGCCGGAGTTTAGGCTGACAATGTTGTGCACACCGGATAGTTAGTTAGGTTAAGTTAGTTAGGTTAAGTACATACATAAGTGCCTGGGTAGCGAGCAGATGGCGGTATTTGACAATTTAGCAGCTAAATCATAGATTATTGAAAGATATTCCATATTCCAGACTGAAATGCTATAACAGAAGTATTGGCCAGAATGACATGAACATTTATTGGACACTTATTCAGCGGACATCTTGCATGTTGCGTTCAGGTGCACTGTAAAAAAAAAAAAAAATTTTTTTTTTTTTTTGGTCAACATCTTTTTGTGGTGGTCCAAATCCTTTTATGGCGGCCGCGCCACAAATTCCTTTATGTATGGGAAACACTGCAACAAGCACATTTCATAAAAAAAAACACTTCTGGAACAAACGTTTGGCTGGTTTTGACTGAGCTTTCAGGTTTCTATGGGAGTGGAGAGGCCGGTTTGGGCGGCTGCTCAAGAGCATGGGTCCTGGGGGCGGAGGGTTCGGTGTGAGCCAGCGTCTGGTCTCTGAAGGACAGCGTGGTGGCAGGTGGCAGGTGACCACAGTGCCGAAAAATAATTTCGACCTTGAAGTCAGTGTAAACCGTCCAAAATTCGAAATGCTATTATTTTCCTTTGTTATTGTCATCTATAGTGGTTATTTGCATAAAAACACACAATTTGATTAGGAAATGATTGTATCTTTACTTAAAGGGGGACTTACCCCCCAGATATGTAACAAAACGGCATGCTGCTTGATTTGAAAAAACCTATGGGAAAAACCAAGAAATTACGTATCCTCTTGTCTCACTATACTCTTTGGCTGTGCTCAGCTCAGGAATTTTTCTCCGGAAATCGATGCAATTACAGTTTGCCCACCGCCTCGAAAATAATTTATATGAGAGCTGCAATATCTTTATAAATATCAACAACTAGCCAACGCTGGTGGCCTGTATGGAAACAGCGTTGCTCAAAATGGTTGAAAGTTATATCAATTTGGCCATTCAGTGGCGAACTAGAAATTGAATTATTTTTCTCCCATGTGTGTGTGTGGCTTGTCTAAACTTACGTTAAAAGAGACTAGTGAGGCGAGGCTAGTTACCGCAGCACACCGCACAATAGGACAAACTCCCCGCTCTGGGGTAACACAATGCGAGATTTCTCCACGTTATGCCCTTGTCCAACTTGCCATATAGACCGCCATGAAGTCCCTTTTTAATTTTCGTTTCTCCCTTTTCCATGATTCTTGTCAAAAGTTTGCACCTCTGCTTTTCCTCTCGAGCGCAGAGCTGCACCGGGGTACTGGAACATTCTCCTCCTCCCTCCTCCTCAGCCCGGCTGGCGGCTGCTCATAGAGGCGAAACAGCCTCCTCCCTTTGTAGCCCTCACAATACAACAACAAACAAACACAAACAAAAATCGCTGGTGTGCTATTTTTCTGCACAATCAGTATCTGAAATTGGATACAGGATTGTGGGAATCCCGCATCTGTTTGCGTGAACCGCTGCAGACGACTGGGCAAGCAGCTGGTCACAGACAGGCGGGCAGAGCGTCAGTGCAGCAGCAGCTCTGTGTCCCCAGCGAAAATGGGCACAGAAGACCACCAGTGGTCCTTGAGAGGATTCCAGCATTCTATGTTGTCTCTCAACCTAATATATATGGAATTCTGGACAAAATCATATCTAGGCTACATAAAAAAAAAAAAAAACAGATTTGCATCTGAGAGACCAAATCTCATCATAGGGCTCCTTAGTATGAAAAAGGTTGGGAATGATTTACAGCAACACAATGCCATTTCCTTCCTTTTATGATTATAGTGGCATTTATTGATAGTATTGTGTTACATAGGAGTTGGTAGGAAAATAACAGGTGATTGTAATCAACAGGTGATTAACAGGTCAAGTGACACAAACAGCCAATGAGCTGTGTGTATTGTAGCACCATATTGGTAGGGAAATGCTTGTGACATCATGGGAGTAAGCTTGGAGTTGTGAGGAGCCGGAAAAGGCTACAGGGGGAGTAGGGGAGTAACTATCTTGAAATCCCATAGTCTTTGGGGACAACGTGACGTCAGGTTGTACCAAATCTCCCATTCATTTGAGGGCAAACAAAAAGCAGTGTTCCACCCATAGAGGGCACTTATGCCATTTATGCTGCTGAAAAATGATACAAATGGTAGAATGGCAACAGTTTCAAAGTCTCAAATGTGGAATTTTGACCAGAATTCTTCACACACCACACCACCCCCAAAGTCATATATATTGGTTAAAAGCTGAAAAAAGTGTTTTGGGGGTAAGTTACACTTTAAATGTGTTTTGATGAAAAGTTTTTTTTTACTCAATTTGTAACTTGTGTTACTTGACAAAGTAACTGGTATAATATTACTGAAATCCTATTGGTAATAAGTTACTGCAAAAATTAATATATTAGGCCTACATGTAATATGTTACTTTTGTGATGAGTTACCCCCAACACTGACCGTTACCAGGCTGTGCTGCACTGTGGCGAGAGAGACCCTCACCGGCTGTTTCAGAGAGGTCCTCATCATACGTAACCACATCAGACGGCCTCTCCTCTATAGGCGCTAAGATTGGGCTGGGCGGGGGCTGGGGGTGACAACAACAAATGAGAGAACAACTCAGATGTCAATAAAGATTGAATCTTATGGAATAGTATTGTTGTATGTTTACATTTTAGGACTGACCTGAATGTCAGTTACAGTCTTGAAATACTTGTGAAGGTAGCGCTTCACAATAAAGTACACACATTTTACAGTAGTTAGCCTACAAGGAAACTAATTAGAAACTAACTATTAGTTAATCATTACTTAATGCCATTTAATCATTTTATATATTTAATTTTTAATTTATGTGCAAGAAAGACACAACAAAACAAAAACAAAGACACACAAGCTCAGTCACAGGAAAGGAAAAGAAAGAAAAAGCATACACATATCAACATTACAACATCGTAGTGAGGTGCTACCATGATATATAGAATCCAGTGTGAGGAGTAAACAAGAGATCAGTTGGGCGAGTTACCCGTTGCCCCGAACCTCGTCCAAGTAGGCCATAAATGGGTCCCAGATGGTAGAAAACTTCCTAAGTGAATTGGTCCTCAGGAACCTGAGTCTCTCCATGCGTATAACAGAAACCATGTCTGACAGCCATAGCTGAAAAGAAGGTGGGGAGGGGGACTTCCACTCCCTTAGGATGAGTCTCTTGGCGACGGTCGTCCCCTGCATCAGAGACTGCTGCATAGCAGTAGGAAGGAGTAGAGAAGATTCAGAGCAGCCGAAGATGGCAAGTTCCGCCTCCGGCTGAAGGGTTACTTTATAGGCCTTGGAGTACCAATCAAATATTTTGGACCAAAATGTAGATAATAAAGGGCAAAACCAAAAGGCATGGGACAATGTACCCTCTAACACAGTGCTGACCAATTTGGGGCCCGCGGGCCAAGTTTGGCCGCGCTCTGTTTCTTTTGGCCCACCACGGATTTTGGGGGGGGGGGGGGGGTTTGCAGGCCAGGCCAGGCCACCGGGCATTTGCCCGATGTGCCCGATTATGCAGTCCGCGCCTGAATGGAGATGCCGGACTCTTCTATCTACGATTAACGTTAATTTTGTGCAGCTGGTATTCTCTCTCCCCGACTCTTATCACACGGGTGTGAGGCATTGCTGTCTGAGGATTGATCGCTCCTGATTGGTTGGCTGAATCACCTGGTTGGGGGGTGAGCTCTGATATTTGATTCCTCCCCAGTCACTGGCTTAAGTGGCTGTTTTGAAAGAGTACAATATACGTCGCCACTACGAAACTGATTTTCAAAGTACCTTGAGGATTTTTCAAGTTGTGAATTAAGTCAAATTTCTCTCTTGATTACAAAGGTGGAAAATTTAAGAAATTTACCACGAGAGGAAGGGGGTTGTGGCCACATTTACCACTGGTACAGGGTTGTGGCACGAGGCGAAGCCGAGTGCCATAAACCCTGTACCAGTGGTAAATGTGGCCACAACCCCCTTCCTCGAGTGGTAAATTTCTTTTCTACAATAGCTACCACATAATATAAAAAATACACAATTGTAACATTCAATTCATTTATTTACAATCATTACTGGTTTCAGAATACATTTATCCTTCCGCCACAGAATATAGTTCCATTGACAGTCCCAGGTTCACTCCGTGACAACTCAAGCTCAGCCAGTTCTCTCTCCCCAATTTCACCATGTCGTTCTTTGTTCACTTCACCTTCATCTTCATCTAACCACTGCTCAAAACTCAATCCACCCAGTAAATCAAACGTTACTACGAAATCGGACATTTCCTTGTTAGAGATTTGTAGACTGACAGGCTAACAGTGGGCGGAGTCAGCACAGGTGTTCTTCATTCATCAGGGAGCGGAGTGATACTGCGGTTGGAGCCGAACTGTAGATTGTTGGCCTATTTACCACTGTTGCTAGCCAATCAGAATCCAGTATTCACTCATGCTGTTGTAGAAACAACTGTTTTTAACTGGGTGTTTACTGATTAAATGTTTAAGCTCCCCACAAATGCAGATATTTTTTTAAATATATATAACCAATTGCAAATTATTACAATTACCAAACAGATAAAAAGTAGATTATTATATTGAAATGTTATTTTAGATTTAGAATGTTAATTTTCTATAAAACACAATACATTTTAATGTAATTCCACAACGTTTATTTTTGGCCCTCGGCCCTCCACCCAGATTGAGTTTTGGCCCTTCTGGGAAATAATTTGGGCACCCCTGCTCTAACACTTGACACCTATCACAAAGTGGTGAGACCGAGGGATAAATCTTGTGCAATTTAGAATAATGAAGACGGTGAGTGACTTTAAATTGGATCAGCTGATGTCTGCTGTTGATTGAGCAGAGTTGGACCACAGATAGACTCCTGTCCCATATAAATTCTGATAAATCAACACCAAGTTCCTCCTGCCACGCCTCTCTTATCCTCTCAGTAGGGGCTCTGGTGCAGCCATCAAATACACACACAAATCTAGAAATAAGATGCCTGGAGTCGGGGGGGCTTAACAAAACATCAAAAAAGGCATGTTCATTTGGGATTACTTCAAAGTCATGAATCTTGGATCGAACATGAGCTCTAACCTGTAGGTATGTAAGCCAATGTGTGTTGGGCAAATCAAATTTCCTCCTCAGAAGATCAAAGGATGCAAAATGGCCGTCTATGTATAGGTCTCTGAAGGAAACCAGCCCCTTCTCACTCCAGGCATGGCAGTTTCTGTCTGACCGTGAGGACAAAAAACTGTGATTAAAACAAATTGGCGTATAAACAGAGACATCAGGTATATTCATAACTCTCCGAACCTGGCCTAGGATTCTGACTGAGTTTTTTTTACAACAAAGCTTAAATTTAGAGCCCCGGGCCTTTCTAGCTTAGAAAACAACAATGCCATTTAATCATTAAGTAATCATTAGTTAATGTCAGTTCTGAGTATACTATTAGTCGTTAATCATTAGTTAATGATTAGTTAAAGTAAGTTTGTGAGTATAGTAGTTAATCATTAGTTGTTTTTGTTTTTTAAGATTGTTTTTGGGGCATTTTTGCCTTTATTCAGATAGGACAGTAGACAGACAGGAAAGGTGGGGAGAGAGAGAGAGGATGACATGTGGCAAAGGACCTCGGGTCGTTTTCTAACCTGCATCGGCCGCGTGAAGGACCGAGCCTCCATCGTACGTGTGCTACCAGGTGAGCCACCTGGACGCACATTAGTTAATCATTAGTTAACCAACTCACACAGATTTACATTACATTAGTTAATCATTAGTTAACCAACTCACACAGATTTACATTATTCTATGTGATCTCCTTTTGATTATGTCATTTTTTTCACTTCCAGTCACTGAGCCTCCACTGAAAATGTTTGGAGCCCCTCCTGGGGAGGCCCGCCTCCCCCAAAAGCTCTGGTCTAAACAAATTTGTTGGCAAAGTTACTTGTGGCAGGCACATAGTAAATGTCCTAACCAACTTGCCAAACTATAGTTTGTTAACATGTGGAGTGGTTAAAAATGAGTTTGAATGACCTTAAGGTCCTTACACATCGGGAGCGTTTTTTCTGTGCGATTAATTCGCACGTCAATAATATTTTCCGAACCTATATCAGTCAATGCAATCGTGCGTACCAACGGCGAAGTTTCGCTGAGCGTTATTGCGGCGTTTATTTTTTCGAACCACAGTCGATTTTTCAGAAATTCGCTTCCGACATGTAGACATCTGTGGCTGTGATTGACAGGTGGGTCAAAACTCGCATCGCAATTTCGTGCCGTATATTCACATCGCTCTTTATGTGTAAGGACCTTTAGTGTATGCAAACTTCCGACTTCAACTGGGGCTGTCGACCAGGCATATCCAAAGTCCGGCCCAAGGGCCAATTGTGGCCCACGACCCATTCTAAACAGCCTATTGAACTATTGATTTAAGGACTACCGTAATTAATGTTATGGCACTGAATAAAATCCTAGTGCAATTGTATTGTATGTGATCTTTCTTTTTATTTTTTATAACCGATATGATGTGAGAAACAGCTGGCCCCCAGGTATTTTCACATTATCTAGTCTGGCCCCCATTCAAAAAAAGGTTGGTCACCCCTGCTGTAGACTGCGTGGCTGGTTTGAGAGACCACCCTTCAGCCTGCGAATCCAAGTTCAAACTCCGGTGTCAACAAGCATCCACTCTGCCAACGTGCCCTTGAGTAGGACACTGACACTAGGGATGATGTTCAGCAGCCGATACTGACCTGTCTGTGGAGGGGAGGTACTGTATATCACTAGTAGTACAAGGATCAATACAGTCTCACATTATGATGAAGTGTGGTTTAGTGGACCTAGAGCTTTGTGCTTACAGATAAGGTGCACAGCAAGCTGGTACAGGAGGATGCTTAGCAGTCCAAAGACAGGGAGCAATTCATAGCATTCTGTTACATCACCACACAGCCATCTTGGTAGGAAATTATAAATCATTGTAATAAATTAACACATGATTATAGTCAAATGAAGAGTTTTGTCCCAAAGTGAGATCACCACCTTTTGAAAAGCTTGACACCTACAAGATGGAAGATTATTATTGATATTTCTCCTTGCGATCTCCATTGAGATGTCCATCTCGGCCAAGAGAGCAACAAGCAAATATTAAAAAAAATACAAACCCGGGGCATGGTGGCTCACTGGTAGAGCTGTCGCCTCACAGCTAGAAGGTCCTGGGTTCGATTCTCACCTGGGATGCTGTGAGCGCTGAAGGAATGCGTGCCCGTCCGCATGTCCTTGAGTGCCCACCGCCCGGGTGGGGTCGTCAAAAGGGCCTTTCTGTGTGGAGTTTGCATGTTCTCCCCATGCCCCCTGGGGGTTTCCTTCATATAGGAACCCCTCACCAAAACATGCAATATCCTGGTTGCTAATGTGGTGCCTCCTCTGGTCATTAGGGGCGCCTGTTCGGAGGGAGGGGAACTGGTTGGAATAGCGTGAACCTCCCACGTACTATGTCCTACCGGTGATGCTTCCCCTGTCAGGTGAAAAGAAGCGGCCGGCTAACTGCCCATGTGTTGGAGGAAGCATGGAGCCAGTTTCGGCTCTCCCCAGATCAGCAGAGGGTGGAGCAGCAACCAGGATAAATAAATTTAATTAGCACTAATGGGGGATAAAAATGGGGGGGGGAAATCTGGGAAAAAAATAAATAAATACAAACCCACAATACAACAAGTTACACATACATTCAATACAAACCCACAATACATATTACACATTATACATTCTCAAATAAAACAGCATGATCTCAACACCTGGACCTGTACTGAATTTCAGGCATCACTATCCCAATTTTCCAAAATGGTTAGTGTTTTAGAATTAATCCCTTAGATAGTTTGTGAAGCCCTTCACTTGGCTACCACTAGATGGTGCTGCACAGACAGTACAAGCCTTCTCATCTGTTCCGACACTGGCACTGCCTCACCTCACCTCCATTAGTGTTACTTAAATCTCCACATGCCTTTTGGAATCCACCCTCCATATTCAAAGATTTAGGCCGGGTGTACACTAGACTAGAGGGTGACATGGGAGTGGTTTTTTCATTGTTCCATCCCACTCCCACAAAAATACTCCCCTCCCGAACCAATCCCGGGCCAGAGTAAAAAAAAACAAAAAAAACATCCAGTCCCATCCCACTCCCTTTTCTCTTTTGGCAATGCAATGATTTTTATTTGATTTGATTTGATTTGATGTTCTCTCCATCCTTTTTAGATTACTTTGTGTTCTACTGCAGTTTTAATTCACACCATTTGGCCAGTAGTGCTGTAGTAGTATTGTACTAGTATTTCTTTATCATGATTTCCACTCCCGTTGACTTTCTTCCTGTCCCGTCACAATCACGTGATGAATAGTGAAATGACTCAGATTCCACAGACTCCTGTGTCAGCCTCTAATTGTACACACAGCAGGGGATGAGATGAGATACACTTTAAAACTCATAACCGCCATAAAAAAAGAGTTTTACTGTGGTCTCGCTCTGTGTGGAGGTATGCGTTTAAAAAAGAGTTTTAATGTGGTCTCGCTCTGTGTGGAGGAGGTATACGTTTTTACTGTGGTCTCGCTCTGTGTGGAGGAGGTATACGTTTAAAAAAGTAGTTTTACTGTGGTCTCGCTCTGTGTGGAGGAGGTATACGTTTAAAAAAGAGTTTTACTGTGGCCTCGCTCTGTGCGTGGAGGTATGCATTTAAAAAATAGTTTTAATGTGGCCTCGCTCTGTGTGTGGAGGTATACGTTTAAAAAAGTAGTTTTACTGTGGTCTCGCTCTGTGTGGAGGAGGTATGCGTTTAAAAAAATAGTTTTACTGTGGTCTCGCTCTGTGTGGAGGAGGTATGCGTTTAAAAAAATAGTTTTACTGTGGCCTCGCTCTGTGTGGAGGAGGTATACGTTTAAAAAAGAGTTTTACTGTGGCCTCGCTCTGTGTGTGGAGGTATGCGTTTAAAAAAAGAGTTTTAATGTGGTCTCGCTCTGTGTGGAGGAGGTATGCGTTTTTACTGTGGTCTCGCTCTGTGTGGAGGAGGTATGCGTTTAAAAAAAGAGTTTTACTGTGGTCTCGCTCTGTGTGGAGGAGGTATGCGTTTAAAAAAATAGTTTTACTGTGGTCTCGCTCTGTGTGGAGGAGGTATGCGTTTAAAAAAAGAGTTTTACTGTGGTCTCGCTCTGTGTGGAGGAGGTATGCGTTTAAAAAAATAGTTTTACTGTGGTCTCGCTCTGTGTGGAGGAGGTATGCGTTTAAAAAAAGAGTTTTACTGTGGTCTCGCTCTGTGTGGAGGAGGTATGCGTTTAAAAAAATAGTTTTACTGTGGTCTCGCTCTGTGTGGAGGAGGTATGCGTTTAAAAAAAGAGTTTTACTGTGGTCTCGCTCTGTGTGGAGGAGGTATACGTTTAAAAAAGAGTTTTACTGTGGCCTCGCTCTGTGTGGAGGAGGTATGCGTTTAAAAAAAGAGTTTTACTGTGGTCTCGCTCTGTGTGGAGGAGGTATGCGTTTAAAAAAAGAGTTTTACTGTGGTCTCGCTCTGTGTGGAGGAGGTATGCGTTTAAAAAAAGAGTTTTACTGTGGCCTCGCTCTGTGTGTGGAGGTATGCGTTTAAAAAAAGAGTTTTACTGTGGCCTCGCTCTGTGTGTGGAGGTATGCGTTTAAAAAAAGAGTTTTAATGTGGCCTCGCTCTGTGTGGAGGAGGTATGCGTTTAAAAAAAGAGTTTTACTGTGGTCTCGCTCTGTGTGTGGAGGAGGTATGCGTTTAAAAAAATAGTTTTACTGTGGTCTCGCTCTGTGTGGAGGAGGTATACGTTTAAAAAAATAGTTTTACTGTGGTCTCGCTCTGTGTGGAGGAGGTATGCGTTTAAAAAAAGAGTTTTACTGTGGTCTCGCTCTGTGTGGAGGAGGTATGCGTTTAAAAAAAGAGTTTTACTGTGGTCTCGCTCTGTGTGTGGAGGAGGTATGCGTTTAAAAAAATAGTTTTACTGTGGTTTCGCTCTGTGTGGAGGAGGTATGCGTTTAAAAAAAGAGTTTTACTGTGGTCTCGCTCTGTGTGGAGGAGGTATGCGTTTAAAAAAATAGTTTTACTGTGGTCTCGCTCTGTGTGGAGGAGGTATACGTTTAAAAAAGAGTTTTACTGTGGCCTCGCTCTGTGTGTGGAGGTATGCGTTTAAAAAAAGAGTTTTAATGTGGCCTCGCTCTGTGTGGAGGAGGTATACGTTTAAAAAAAGAGTTTTACTGTGGTCTCGCTCTGTGTGTGGAGGAGGTATGCGTTTAAAAAAATAGTTTTACTGTGGTCTCGCTCTGTGTGGAGGAGGTATACGTTTAAAAAAATAGTTTTACTGTGGTCTCGCTCTGTGTGGAGGAGGTATGCGTTTAAAAAAAGAGTTTTACTGTGGTCTCGCTCTGTGTGGAGGAGGTATGCGTTTAAAAAAAGAGTTTTACTGTGGTCTCGCTCTGTGTGTGGAGGAGGTATGCGTTTAAAAAAATAGTTTTACTGTGGTCTCGCTCTGTGTGGAGGAGGTATGCGTTTAAAAAAATAGTTTTACTGTGGTCTCGCTCTGTGTGGAGGAGGTATGCGTTTAAAAAAATAGTTTTACTGTGGCCTCGCTCTGTGTGGAGGAGGTATACGTTTAAAAAAATAGTTTTACTGTGGTCTCGCTCTGTGTGGAGGAGGTATGCGTTTAAAAAAATAGTTTTACTGTGGTCTCGCTCTGTGTGGAGGAGGTATGCGTTTAAAAAAATAGTTTTACTGTGGCCTCGCTCTGTGTGTGGAGGTATGCGTTTAAAAAAAGAGTTTTAATGTGGCCTCGCTCTGTGTGGAGGAGGTATGCGTTTAAAAAAAGAGTTTTACTGTGGTCTCGCTCTGTGTGGAGGAGGTATACGTTTAAAAAAGAGTTTTACTGTGGCCTCGCTCTGTGTGTGGAGGTATGCGTTTAAAAAAAGAGTTTTAATGTGGTCTCGCTCTGTGTGGAGGAGGTATGCGTTTTTACTGTGGTCTCGCTCTGTGTGGAGGAGGTATGCGTTTAAAAAAGAGTTTTACTGTGGTCTCGCTCTGTGTGGAGGAGGTATACGTTTAAAAAAGAGTTTTACTGTGGTCTCGCTCTGTGTGGAGGAGGTATACGTTTAAAAAAAGAGTTTTAATGTGGCCTCGCTCTGTGTGTGGAGGTATGCGTTTAAAAAAAGAGTTTTAATGTGGCCTCGCTCTGTGTGGAGGAGGTATGCGTTTAAAAAAAGAGTTTTACTGTGGTCTCGCTCTGTGTGGAGGAGGTATACGTTTAAAAAAGAGTTTTACTGTGGCCTCGCTCTGTGTGTGGAGGTATGCGTTTAAAAAAAGAGTTTTAATGTGGTCTCGCTCTGTGTGGAGGAGGTATGCGTTTTTACTGTGGTCTCGCTCTGTGTGGAGGAGGTATGCGTTTAAAAAAATAGTTTTACTGTGGTCTCGCTCTGTGCATGGAGGAGGTATACGTTTAAAAAAGAGTTTTACTGTGGTCTCGCTCTGTGTGGAGGAGGTATACGTTTAAAAAAGAGTTTTACTGTGGTCTCGCTCTGTGTGGAGGAGGTATACGTTTAAAAAAGAGTTTTACTGTGGTCTCGCTCTGTGTGTGGAGGAGGTATGCGTTTAAAAAAATAGTTTTAATGTGGTCTCGCTCTGTGTGGAGGAGGTATACGTTTAAAAAAGAGTTTTACTGTGGTCTCGCTCTGTGTGTGGAGGAGGTATGCGTTTAAAAAAAGAGTTTTACTGTGGTCTCGCTCTGTGTGGAGGAGGTATACGTTTAAAAAAGAGTTTTACTGTGGTCTCGCTCTGTGTGGAGGAGGTATGCGTTTAAAAAAATAGTTTTACTGTGGTCTCGCTCTGTGTGGAGGAGGTATACGTTTAAAAAAGAGTTTTACTGTGGTCTCGCTCTGTGTGTGGAGGAGGTATGCGTTTAAAAAAATAGTTTTAATGTGGTCTCGCTCTGTGTGTGGAGGTATGCGTTTAAAAAAACAGTTTTAATGTGGTCTTGCTCTGTGTGTGGAGGAGGTATGCGTTTAAAAAAATAGTTTTAATGTGGTCTCGCTCTGTGTATGGAGGTATGCGTTTAAAAAAAGAGTTTTACTGTGGTCTCGCTCTGTGTGGAGGAGGTATACGTTTAAAAAAAGGAGTTTTACTGTGGTCTCGCTCTGTGTGGAGGAGGTATACGTTTAAAAAAAGAGTTTTACTGTGGTCTCGCTCTGTGTGGAGGAGGTATACGTTTAAAAAAAGGAGTTTTACTGTGGTCTCGCTCTGTGTGGAGGAGGTATACGTTTAAAAAAAGAGTTTTACTGTGGTCTCGCTCTGTGTGGAGGAGGTATACGTTTAAAAAAAGAGTTTTACTGTGGTCTCGCTCTGTGTGGAGGAGGTATACGTTTAAAAAAAGAGTTTTACTGTGGTCTCGCTCTGTGTGGAGGAGGTATACGTTTAAAAAAGAGTTTTACTGTGGTCTCGCTCTGTGTGGAGGAGGTATACGTTTAAAAAAAGAGTTTTACTGTGGTCTCGCTCTGTGTGGAGGAGGTATACGTTTAAAAAAAGAGTTTTACTGTGGTCTCGTTCTGTGTGGAGGAGGTATACGTTTAAAAAAAGAGTTTTACTGTGGTCTCGCTCTGTGTGTGGAGGAGGTATGCGTTTTTACTGTGGTCTCGCTCTGTGTGGAGGAGGTATACGTTTAAAAAAATAGTTTTACTGTGGTCTCGCTCTGTGTGGAGGTATACGTTTAAAAAAGAGTTTTACTGTGGCCTCGCTCTGTGTGTGGAGGTATGCGTTTAAAAAAATAGTTTTACTGTGGTCTCGCTCTGTGTGGAGGAGGTATGCGTTTAAAAAAATAGTTTTACTGTGGTCTCGCTCTGTGCATGGAGGAGGTATACGTTTAAAAAAGAGTTTTACTGTGGTCTCGCTCTGTGTGGAGGAGGTATACGTTTAAAAAAGAGTTTTACTGTGGTCTCGCTCTGTGTGGAGGAGGTATACGTTTAAAAAATAGTTTTACTGTGGTCTCGCTCTGTGTGGAGGAGGTATACGTTTAAAAAAATAGTTTTACTGTGGTCTCGCTCTGTGTGGAGGAGGTACCGGTATACGTTTAAAAAAAGAGTTTTAATGTGGTCTCGCTCTGTGCGTGGAGGGATGCGTTTAAAAAAGAGTTTTACTGTGGTCTCGCTCTGTGCGTGGAGGGATCCGTTTAAAAAAGAGTTTTACTGTGGTCTTGCTCTGTGCGAGGAGGTATGCGTTTAAAAAAGAGTTTTACTGTGCATGGAGGAGGTATGCGTTTAAAAAAGGAGTTTTACTGTGGTCTCGCTCTGTGCGTGGAGGTATGCGTTTAAAAAAAGAGTTTTACTGTGGTCTCACTGTGCATGGAGGTATGCGTTTAAAAAAAGAGTTTTACTGTGGTCTCGCTCTGTGCGTGGAGGTATGCGTTTAAAAAAAGAGTTTTAATGTGGTCTCGCTCTGTGCGTGGAGGTATGCATTTAAAAAAGAGTTTTACTGTGGTCTCGCTCTGTGCATGGAGGTATGCGTTTAAAAAAGAGTTTTACTGTGGTCTCGCTCTGTGTGGAGGAGGTATGTGTTTTTACTGTGGTCTTGCTCTGTGCATGGAGGTATGCGTTTAAAAAAGAGTTTTACTGTGGTCTCGCTCTGTGTGGAGGAGGTATGTGTTTTTACTGTGGTCTTGCTCTGTGCATGGAGGTATGCGTTTAAAAAAGAGTTTTACTGTGGTCTCGCTCTGTGTGGAGGAGGTATGCATTTAAAAAAGAGTTTTACTGTGGTCTCGCTATGCGTGGAGGAGGTATGTGTTTTTACTGTGGTCTCGCTCTGTGCATGGAGGTATGCGTTTAAAAAAGAGTTTTACTGTGCATGGTGGAGGGATCCGTTTAAAAAAGAGTTTTACTGTGGTCTCGCTCTGTGCGTGGAGGTATGCGTTTAAAAAAGAGTTTTACTGTGCATGGTGGAGGGATCCGTTTAAAAAAGAGTTTTACTGTGGTCTTGCTCTGTGCGAGGAGGTATGCGTTTAAAAAAGAGTTTTACTGTGCATGGAGGAGGTATGCGTTTAAAAAAGGAGTTTTACTGTGGTCTCGCTCTGTGTGTGGAGGTATGCCTTTAAAAAAAGAGTTTTACTGTGGTCTCGCTCTGTGCGTGGACGGAGGTATGTATGTGTTTGCCTGTGTGCGTGTACTGTGTAAGCACTTTGTGTTATGGAGCTGTTGAGCAGTCTATAGCTCTAGGCAGAGAAACACACACTCAACACGAGATAAAGCAACAACCGTTATAGAAACTAATATCCATAAGAGAGAAAAAAATCTCACATTATGCAAAAATGCGAGATTATCCATTGTTTGTGTGTATGCGTATGCTTGTGTGGTACGGAGCTTTCGAACAGTCTATAGCTGGAGGCAGAGGGGACTCCCTGCTCAAGATACAAGATTCACTTTAATAGCCACACTAAGTAATCAGATTACAAACAAGGGATTTGTCTTAGTGAAAGTATGCAGGGCAGCGGTCAACAGTAGAAGACAAAGCATTACAGAAAAGCAATCACAAATTATAAAGTGCAAAATATAAAGTCCTTTAAAGTGACATATGGATGGATAAGGATAATGTCCGTGGGGGGGAGCGAGCCCGGCCTGTTCTGGCCTATGGATCTGCAACACTCATCACTGTATAGTATAGTAGGAACATTCACTTACTGTATCTGCTGTGGATCGTGTGTGCTGCAGAAATGCAACATTTGGCAAACAAAGTGGAGAGGACCTTTTTTTCTTTTTTGCTTGGCGTCAGCTAAGACTTAATCCTGTTTTATCTACTGGGGAGAAGTGACTTTTTGGCTGTTACATTTCAATGATGTCAAGCTGTTCACTCCATAGTGAAATCAAATCTCCACAGAGGAAGCAGTGGGAAGGGTTTAATCACTGACAAAATGGTTTAGTCACTGACACAAGTGGCAGTTTATAGTGATACAGTGATGTGGTGACAAATATAAAAGTGGGTATACAATCATCATAAGGCATGCAATCAACAATTTGACATGGGTCATTTGTCGAGTCAAGCAGCAGTTTCTTTGTTTTTTCCTTGCTATCTTCCCTATTTTCATGATGTCGCTACATCAGTTTTGATACTATACTTACGATGACCTATACTATGACTTTATGTCATAAAGATGTTTGTCAGCCTTAAACATACATAAACCAGTGTTGTAGTACTTAAACATACATAAACCAGTGTTGTAGTACTTAGACATACATAAACCAGTGTTGTAGTACTTAAACATACATAAACCAGTGTTGTAGTACTTAAACATACATAAACCAGTGTTGTAGTACTTAAACATACATAAGCCAGTGTTGTAGTACTTAAACATACATAAACCAGTGTTGTAGTACTTAAACATACATAAACCAGTGTTGTAGTACTTAAACATACATAAACCAGTGTTGTAGTACTTAAACATACATAAACCAGTATTGTAGTACTTAAACATACATAAACCAGTGTTGTAGTACTTAAACATACATAAACCAGTGTTGTAGTACTTAAACATACTTCTACAACAGCATGAGTCAATACTGGATTCTGATTGGCTAGCAACAGTGGTAAATAGGCCAACAATCTACAGTTCGGCTCCAACCGCAGTATCACTCCGCTCCCTGATGAATGAAGAACACCTGTGCTGACTCCGCCCACTGTTAGCCTGTCAGTCTACAAATCTCTAACAAGGAAATGTCCGATTTCGTAGTAACGTTTGATTTACTGGGTGGATTGAGTTTTGAGCAGTGGTTAGATGAAGATGAAGGTGAAGTGAACAAAGAACGACATGGTGAAATTGGGGAGAGAGAACTGGCTGAGCTTGAGTTGTCACGGAGTGAACCTGGGACTGTCAATGGAACTATATTCTGTGGCGGAAGGATAAATGTATTCTGAAACCAGTAATGATTGTAAATAAATGAATTGAATGTTACAATTGTGTATTTTTTATATTATGTGGTAGCTATTGTAGAAAGCCACAACCCTGTACCAGTGGTAAATGTGGCCACAACCCCCTTCCTCTCGTGGTAAATTTCTTAAATAAACCAGTGTTGTAGTACTCGCAGACTCGAGTGACTCGACTTGGACTTGAGCACTGACAATCTGGGAATGCAGCAGTTTAAAAAAAAGTGTGTCTTGAGAGATCAGATGGCTACAAAGTAACACGTGTGTTGGGATGAGGTGCCTCTTACATAGACAGTGAATTATTTCCCCCTAGTTGAACTGTTTTGCCCCCAGAGAGTGGATGTGTATAAGCATCCATCTGTGGATGCAGGTAGATGATGGGTGAGCTCTGTTTACTGAGGAAAGAGGGCTAACTGCTACAAGACATCCTGCCTGCACTGTTACAGTGGGAGTTGAGGAAGTGACTGCACTGCTAAAGGGAGATGGGTACACTGCTGTCACCCCACCACCCTATAGGTGTCACTGGCATTAGATTGATAGGTAGGGATATTAAAATGCCTAAAGAAATAGGGGGGTGCACACACCATATAACTGAGTGCAGCCTTGACTACTCTGGCTCTCTGCCTGGAGTTTGGGCCTTGCCTGTGGATCCTGAGATGATTGACACAATGTAAAAACAAATCATACTTCCAACATGGAGATAAACCGCCGCATCTTTAATCTTTGTGAAAAATGCTTGTTGTGAAATAATCCCAGTAATAATAATTAATCACGGTGAACTTTTCTTTGGTCAAAGGCCAAAAAGCCCGGGCAAAGGCACCGCTGGACCACCCCGCTGCCTCTCCTGAAGAGCGCCAACAGACAGGAAGATTCATGGAGACCCAACTTGGCTCTCACTTCTCAGACTTCATCAGTTCTCCCAGTCGTGGACCGGTGTGGTAAATATTATATTTGGTTTCTTCTTTTTTTAGCCTTGTCCAATGAATATTTCATGCCGTTTTCTTGCATTCTCAAATGAAAGATTGAACAGCATGTGAAGGGGCGGGCCCTGTCGGAATTAGGAATCCAACTAGTCATGCCATTGCTTATGAGCAGCGGTTTGAGCCATTTTGGCCTCTGACTACTATAGCAGTGTGATGTATCGTCTCGTTTTGCTCCGTCGCGCTCAAGTCTCCTTCACACGGCTCATTTCAAGTGTGAAGTCTATGGAGAGGCTGTGAGGCTCTATGCCTTTGCACAATTAGTGGGGTCACAGATGGTTCAGCACACACAGCTACAAATAAAGACCACATGATGCATACTTGAGGGAAAACAAAGTAAAATCAAAGACAAATGAAAACAAATCAGAGTAAATAAAGGGAATAGGAACTTTCTACCCGCTTTCTGATTAGTTTATGCCAGTGTTGTAGTCAAGTCACTATATCGAGTCCGAGTAGGGGCTCAAGTCTCCAGGGTTCCAGTCGAAATCCGAGTCACCAAAGAAGAGTCCCGAGTCGAGTCCCCATTACCTGAGTCCGAGTCTAGAGTTACTGAACATGAGCGTTTATCTGCAGGTGGAACACACGTGCCTGCCCTTGCACAAAATTTAATAATGATAATAATAATAATAATAATTTGGCTATCAATATCTTATGCCAAATTATTAGGGCCTATACAAAATCTTTATCAACTGATAACTTACCTTAACTTAACTTGAAAAGTCCAAGTCCTCCAACTTCCGAGACGCAATGCATGAATGCTCAAGTCAAAGTCCAATTCCGAGTTATCAGTGCTCAAGTCCAAGTCAAGTCACAAGTCCTGAAAATGAGTCCAGGACTTGAACTCGAGTCTGAGTCCTACAACACTCATTTATGCATGTTCGTCATAGTATAGGTCATGGTATCAAAACTGATGTACTTCACATGAAGTTAAGCAAGTTAGCAAGGACAAAACAAAGAAACTGCTGCTTTACTGGACATATAACGCATATCAAATTGTTGATTACAGGCCTTATGATGATTGTTGGCCCACTTTTATATTTGTCACCACATCACTGAGTGTATTCTCTTAGCCCATTTTCCTTTGGAAGGTAAAGGCTATGGGAAGACTTTTTTTATCAAGTTTCTTTCTCGATTTCCTTCCATTTTCTCCCCAAGTTTACTTGGCCAATTCCCTGTCCCTGTCCACTCTGCCGATCTGGGGAGAGCTGTAGACTAGCAGATGCTTCCTCTGATACATGTCCAATTGCCATTGGCTTCTTTTCACCTGACAGCGAGGAATTTCACCGGCAAGACATAGCACGTGGGAGGATTGCGCTATTCACCCAGTTCCCCTTCCCCCTGAACAGGCGCCCCAACCAACCAGAGGAGGCTCTAGTGCAGCAACCAGGACTCACCGGCTTCCCACCCGCAGACATGACCAATTGTGTCTGTAGGAACGTCTGACCAAGCTGGAAGTACCGCTGCTGGGAATTGAACCCTGTTCTCTGCGGTGGTAGGTGAGTGCTTTTGGAAGAAATTCATACATAGACATCATTCAACTTCACTATTTATATTTGTCTAAAAATAAATGTCAAGCATTTAAACATAAGCCTTTACATGTAGATCAAAATGGCTTTAACATAATGAAAAACATTTAAAGATAAGCCTTTACATGTAGATCAAAACTGCTTTAACATAATGAAAAACAGCACGTTCAATCAGGTATGTTCAAATGTTTTGACTGGTAGTGTAGATTTATGTTTTTTACAGTAAGAACGTGTGTAGGTATGAAGTTTGTGTGTGTGTGTGTGTGTGTGTGTGTGTGTGTGTGTGTGTGTGTGTGTGTGTGTGTGTGTCTTTATTTTTATCATTCCCTTGTCCCAGATAGGAAACAAAGCAAAACGCCTCATCACAGTGAACTGAGCACAGCTCCAGCCATCACCCCCCGCCCCCCGCCCCCCCCCAGGCTCACTTAAACGTCACTTACAGAGAGCTCCAGAATCAAACGACAAAAAATAGACTCATCCTGCTTCCAGAAGGGGAGATAGGAGGGAAGCCAAGCAGCCGAGCGGGGAAATGGCCCCTGTGTTTATTTTATTTAGGTTCTCTCTCTCTTTTTTCTCTTTCTTTTTTCTCTCATTCCATGTCTATAAATAGACGGACGCTTGGCAGCTGAGGGGTAGTCCACGCAGAACAAATGCACCCCCTGGCTGTTTCACTTCATTCCCCACATAATGAGCCAGACGGAACACACACAGATCGCCGCCTTCACTTCCACTCTCTCCAGGACTGAGGCAGGGCCGCGTGTTACCATGGAGACGTGGCTCTGGGCAGATGGGCTGGGCAGCCCCAGACCCTGGGCGACCCGCATGCCCAAACGGGGTCATCCCTATGTTCCCTCAGCCCTATGTTCCCTCAGCCCTATGTTCCCTCAACCCTATGTTCCCTCAGCCCTATGTTCCCTCAGCCCTATGTTCCCTCAACCCTATGTTCCCTCAGCCCTATGTTCCCTCAGCCCTATGTTCCCTCAACCCTATGTTCCCTCAGCCCTATGTTCCCTCATCCATATGTTCCCTCAACCCTATGTTCCCTCAGCCTTATGTTCCCTCAGCCCTATGTTCCCTCATCCATATGTTCCCTCAACCCTATGTTCCCTCAGCCCTATGTTCCCTCAGCCCTATGTTCCCTCATCCATATGTTCCCTCAACCCTATGTTCCCTCAACCCTATGTTCCCTCAGCCCTATGTTCCCTCAACCCTATGTTCCCTCAGCCCTATGTTCCCTCAGCCTTATGTTCCCTCAACCCTATGTTCCCTCAGCCTTATGTTCCCTCAACCCTATGTTCCCTCATCCCTATGTTCCCTCAACCCTATGTTCCTTCATCCCTATGTTCCTTCATCCCTATGTTCCCTCAGCCTTATGTTCCCTCATCCCTATGTTCCCTCAACCCTATGTTCCTTCATCCCTATGTTCCCTCATCCCTATGTTCCCTCAGCCCTATGTTCCCTCATCCCTATGTTCCCTCAGCCTTATGTTCCCTCATCCCTATGTTCCCTCAACCCTATGTTCCCTCAGCCCTATGTTCCCTCATCCCTATGTTCCCTCAGCCCTATGTTCCCTCATCCCTATGTTCCCTCAGCCCTATGTTCCCTCATCCCTATGTTCCCTCAGCCCTATGTTCCCTCAGCCCTATGTTCCCTCATCCCTATGTTCCCTCAGCCCTATGTTCCCTCAGCCCTATGTTCCCTCAGCCCTATGTTCCCTCATCCCTATGTTCCTTCAGCCCTATGTTTCTTCATCCCTATGTTCCCTCAGCCCTATGTTCCCTCAACCCTATGTTCCCTCAACCCTATGTTCCCTCACCCGTATGTTCCCTCATCCCTATGGTCCCTCAACCCTATGTTCCCTCAACCTAGTGTCCTCTAGTAAGAGAGTGGCGTCAGCGGAGGACCAAAATGCAAGAATCATTAGCCAATGAACAGCCAGGAATGGGTCTCGCGCTACTTTTGCATGCTAAAATAAAGCAGATAATGTACAATTTGATTCATTTCAAGGGATAAAAACCCTTTCAAAGTACAACACTGTCTATTTTGATGCAACTCGACAGTGCTGCTTTTTTTACTGAAGAGTTCCACTTTCTACTTCCGGGAAAAAAACTGGTCCATTGGAGTGAATGGAGATGTCAGAACTCTTCTATTATACGGCTCTGCCTCAACCCTATGTTCCCTCATCTCTATGTTCCCTCAGCATCAGGGTTAGGGGGTTTAGCGGTTTGCTATGCAAAAGTTATTTTCCCAGGATGGCGAAGGCATGACCCGCCCTATACTCTACCTCAGATTGGGTTAGTTTTAGGCATGGGGAGTGATGATTGTTTAGGTTTAGGCATGGGGAGTGATGATTGGTTCAGGTTAGGATAAAATATCAGCGTAAGCCAATCAGTGCGTTCCTTCACCATCATGGGAAAATAAATATTGCGTTAGGTACTGATCTGAGGGAACATAGGGCTGAAGGAACATAGACACACTCCTATTCAAGCAAGCTGACCCCTCCGTGTTGATCTCTGTCTTCTTGTCTCCCCCCCCCCCCTCTCTCCTTCATTCAGCACCATAAGGCATGGGGGAGATGAGTAGATGAGTGTGTGGAATCCGCCTGTGCACCGCCTCTGATGTAATGGAGTCAGTGCAGGTATTCCTCTCTCTCTCACCCATCTTCCTCTCTGCAAATACATTCCAGACCAATGAACCAATGAATGCTCAGTGCCAATAGCTGCCTGCCGCTGCAGAAGTAGCTCTCTCCATAGAGCAGCTATAGTTTGTGTGTGGCTGCTGGCCTCTCTGGATATGATTTCTAAGCCAAAAGTACATAGAGTGGGCGGAGCTTAACTGTGTTCTCCCTATCTGCGATGCACTGTGTAGAATGCTGTATATGTATTGGAGGCTTTATTAGTGCTGTTTTCTCCCTATCTGCGATGCACTGTGTAGAATGCTGTATATGTACTGGATGCTTTATTTGAGGAACAAATTCCCAAAGTAGCCTACATTGTAGTGAAGGGTATGCATATATTAGGGATGGCAAGATTCATTGATTGGCATCGGTGCACCAACATAAAAGTTCAAGATGCGATTGCAGCGGTTAGAAAAATGTGTCCATGGGATACAATTTGGAATGAACTCGCATTGTTTCTAACATCTTTGCATCTGTAAAATCAGCTTTGTATTAGTAGAGGCCCTACTATGCCTTTAAAGAATCTGCATAAATGAGATGCTTACTGAGTTGCAATACTATAGAGCAGTGGTTCCCAACCTTTTTACACCAAGTACCACCTGAGAAAGTAGTTGGCTCTCCAAGTACCACCATATGACCGACGTTAAAATACAGTCTATTCAGCTATGCACAGTTCACGCAGGAGGCAAATTTATTCCAACCTGCAGCCTATGTGCAACCTGCAGCAGCTGCACTTGTGCTGGGTTGACTGCTGTCTTCACCTCCTTGTGCTTCATCGTTGCTGCTCTCCTCTACTACAGCTCTTTTACGATTCCCTCCCGTTTTGATCCACTTTAGCATCCCTCCTCGTCTTTGTTCACCACTTGTGTAACCATGCGGGGCGGGCAGGTAATTGTGCATGCGCAAGAGGTATAGTGTCCGTCAGAAACAAATATTTGTTTCTAAATCTCAAGACAACAAAATAAACCTCAATTTCAATGATCACAAGTTTATTTTCATTCGTAGTATTATTTTGATAGATAAACATGTTTTACAATTGATTTTAAAGTTGGGTTTATTTCATAATTTAAACATTGGGATTCCAGGGATCAAGTACCACCAGGCAGCAGGGGGGGCGCAAGTACCACCTACCTTGAGAAACACTGCCAATAATATTAATAATTATTATTATTATTTCACTTTCACATGTTTGAAAACTACTACTAATGACCACCATGGATTTTTCACAGAGCCTTCCAAGTACCACCAGCAGGGGGCGCAAGTACCACCTACGGTACGCGTACCGTAGGTTGGGAACCACTGCTATAGAGAAACAAATATGTCAAGTAGAAACAACCTTTTTTTCTTAATTTATTAGTTGCTGCTTAAAGGACTTTGCCGCTTTTCAACCAGCTTTGTATCATTATAATGTTGAGTATATGCAGATGAACAGTGTTTACCTTCCCTTCATGTTTCCTGCGCTGTGAAATCCCTGTTCATCTGCTTGCAGAAACTTCGCCCTGCCAGCTGGTATGGGATCATTAACGCTCGTTAAGGTTTTCGATGCGATTCTTCGTGGATGTGCACATACAGAAAAAATAAAAATAATCAATCTGTAGTTCAAACAGCTGCCCTCGAGCAGAACATCTTAGTTCGGTTGTGGGTGTAAGATCGGCTCGCCCTACCGGATGTGCTCGGGCTCCTGCAACTACAGATGAAGAAGAAGCTCTCACAACATTTATTTTCAAAAAGTAAGGCGCTTGTTAGCTAATCTATAGCTGTCCGACATTTTGGCCATGTTAATTCCATGTGCCCGACGTACAGCCAATCACAATGCATGAAGCCGTGATGTCATCTGTACCGCAAGCCGATCTTGTAGGCAAACCGATCTTACACCCACACCGTCTCCAAATGAGGTAAAATGTGTAATTTGGACACGGAAGTGCCTGGAATGAACTGCAGAGCTCCCGGCACAGAAAAGATGAAGGAAAGGTAAACACTGCCCCTCTGCATTATACTCCTGACATTGTAATGACTAGTGCAGTGCCCGTTCCCCCATTCAGCACCCCGTGGGCGCGCCACACACACACTGCACTCTGTCAGGTCCCCTAAGTGCACTCCCCAAGTTTGAAGTCGATCCGACAAATGGTTTTACTTCGTTTCGAATTTGAGCTCTCACTCTAGTGCCATATTCGCTGCGTACGCAGCCCACTGGAAGACTGTTATTTTTGCTCCAAAAATGACCTTTAATATAAAACCGACCACCCACCAGTAGGTGGCGTGGTGCCCCCCTGGGGCTGAGGCGGCCACCCACCTCACCCACGTGACTACGTCACGCCCGCTCAGCCCCGGGATAGCCACTCATCGTTCTTCCAGCCGCGCTGAGGACGTGTTATTCAGAAGCTCTGTGTTAGCTCAACTTTGCGCTCTTAGAAACTAAAGAAAAAGGCTCGTTCCGTCTTATTTGCCCACCTCGAGAGGTTTTGTGTGGACGAGATTCTTCAGGCTTCGGGGACCCGATCCTGTTCTCTTCACCAGCGGCGTCGGAACAAGTCATCTAAAGCTAAGAGTGTCTTGCTTTGCAGTTAACACCTGTATAAAAAGCTACCGCCGTGTAGCGTGCTTCGTCTTCCCCGGCTGGGGTGGCGATAGAGATACTGTAGGCTTGAGAGCTAACCAAGGTCCGCTCTCAAAGTGTGAAAGCTAGCTTGCATACGTGCGAATAGCGTTATTACTGTTTAGCACAGAACAATAGGCTAATTTAGCAGACGGGGTAACGCACCCAGTGTTGTTGTAGATAGCTAGCTTGCACCCGGGCAGTTAGTATGAAAGTGATGGGGGTGAGAAATCATCCCACCCTCCAAATGCTTTTTGAGAAAACTGTAATTAGACAAGCTTGGAAAATTACTGCTGACCCCTCCCATGTCTTGCATATAGAATACGAACTGCTTCCATCTGGTAGACGCTACAGAGTCCCAATCAAAAACAAAAAACGATACCTCAACAGATACAAGAACTCTTTCATCCCCATATCAGTTAGTCTCCTAAACTCGGGTCATAATAAGCATCTACTGTAACTATGATGCACTTGCACTTTAATTGTATGTTTGCACTGTCTTGTGGTTTGCACTGTTTTGTATGTAGCAGCCGTATGTATGTCCAAGACAAATTTCCCTTGGGATAAATAAAATAATCTTGAATCTTGAATCTTATCTTGTGTGCTAGCACATTAGGCACAGGCTACCTCCGTGTAGAGCGCGCACGTTCACTCCGGCCGGAGTAATGTTAAGTGAGAGTAGTAGCTAAAGAGCCGTGCTCTCCAGATTAGCTAGATAGCTAGCTCGCACCTGTGCGGCTAGCATCTAACGTTGCGTAGCACTTCCGCTACCTTTACCACTGCTAGTTAGCTTACACAGTACCACCCCCGCTAATTCCTGGTACAGTCTGCGGGTGCTTGCTGCGAGTTAGCTTCGCTTAACTCGCGCGATGAACCAGGCGGCTGCCAAGAGAAAGGGGGGGACAGCCAGGTGCTGTGTTAGCTGTGATGCTACGCTGGCCGGTTACGACCGGCACGATGAATGTGTGTACTGCCTAGGGCATGAGCACGCAGCTCAGGCGCTGCTGAAGGCTAGCTTCTGCAACACCTGTGACGCCTTCACCCTGGGCGAGTTACGAGCAAGAGCTGCGCTCTTTGTCGAAGAGGACTTGCCGCCCAGCAGCGCACCCCCCGAGGGAGGTGCATCCGTGGGGTCCGACCGCCCGGTCGGAGGGGAGGCACCCGCTGCTCAGGGTCTACCGGACCAGTCCGAGCAGCAGGATCTGAGTTGGGGGGACGAGCCCATCCATCCTATGTTGGAACAGGGTGGACTCTTGTCTTGGGTGATGTCGAGGGCCGCAGCGAAGCTAGGCATCGCTTGGGCCGAACCACCCCCGCCCCCCACATCAGTGCTACAGGGGTGCTACTTTCAGGCACGCCAGGCACCCTGCCCGAAACGCCGAATGCCCGTCTGCGTAGACGTGGTTCGTACAGTGCAGGCGGGATGGGATAAGCCTCAGGAGGCCAAGCCTCTGTGTGCTGGCATGGTTCCGTGGTCGGCGGTCGAGGGTGAGGAGAAGCTCGCGTTCTCCGCGATGCCCCCCCTCGAGGAGGGGGGGCACCTGGCCTCCAACATCGCTAAACCCACGTTGCCCTCCAAGGCGTGCCAGCTGACGGCCAAACTGGCCGAAAAGGCATATTTGGCGGCGGGCAGTCCGCCGCCATCACCAACAACCTGGCCATCCTGCAGGGTTACCA
The DNA here is from genome assembly GCF_964638095.1 of Poromitra crassiceps. Taxonomy (NCBI): domain Eukaryota; kingdom Metazoa; phylum Chordata; class Actinopteri; order Beryciformes; family Melamphaidae; genus Poromitra; species Poromitra crassiceps. Next base: position 41,974,246 of record NC_139625.1, on the reverse strand, counting down.
GGCTGTGCTCCTGCGGGAGATGCAGGGTGACCCCGCCCCCGAGCTGTTTACAGAGCTCAGGATGGCCACGGACTACGCCTTGCGTATGGTTGACTGCCTGGCGCAGAACAGCGGGAAGGTCATGGCCTTCTCCGTTCTGACTCACCGTCACCTGTGGCTGAACCTTACTCAGCTCCCTGAGCAGGAGAAGAGGAGGCTACTGGGGGTAAAGATCTCTCCGGAGGGCCTATTCGGTCCTTCTGTGGAGGATTTGGCCCAGCGGTTGGAGAGGCAGCAGCGAGACTCCGATGCGGTCAGGCCAGGATACGCGGCCCCCGCCCCCAACGGGGACGAGGGGGTACACGGGCGGCGGGTGACCTGACCCGCTCTTAGTCATCTGCCTTGGGGAAGGGGGGGGGGCTATGAGCCCACCGTCGTTGGAGCTCAGCGCTCAACTTCGGTCCGGAGCTCAGCAGGAACCTACCCAGTCCGCCACTCACCGGCGCGATGCGCCCGGCGGGGACGGCAGCTCGCCAAGGCTTGGGCTCAGAGCCAGCCTTCGGCTTGTAGCTTTAGGGACAAGCCCACCGTCCTCGGTGCCCAAGGCCCGAGTTCGTCGGGAGCTCTCCCTGGGAGCGTCTATGTTCCCCGTCCCCATGGTTACGGCACACCCTCCAGAAGGGATACGCTCTACAGTTTGCCAGGCCCCCACCCACGTTCGACGGAACCCCGATTCGGCCGTGGAGGGGGAGTCCATGGACATACTCCACAAGGAGGTTATTTTGCTCCTCGCCAAAGGGGTGATTCGCTCGGTTCCAGAGGTGTAGTGCTATCTAGAGAAGTGGGGGAACGCACCTATATGGGGAACACCTGCACACACACACGTCCCAACAAAGCCCCCCCCCCCCCCCCCCCCCCGCAAACCACTGTCACTGACACACGACTTAACTTATTGTGTCCTCTAAGCAGACTCAGCAGTCAGTTATCAACACAAACAGCTAAACAATCAGTCAAACAAGGGATCACACAAGTTGCACAAGGCATTGATCATCATTTGGCACGGCGGCCGGCATTTTTAGAATTTTGTAGCGAATTCTGGTGATGCAAATTGCAATGGCGTGATTAACGCTAACTTTTGATTAAACCATGTTGAAAAGAAACAGGCTTTTAACATTGTTTCTTCATGCTTGTAAACGTACCTTTTTAGCAGCTGGTCCGAAAAATGAAAGGATGTTTGGCTGCCTTTTTTATCTTTACTTGTTAAAGTGAGGTACTCGGGGGGGAAAAAAATATATTTTGATGCTGAAAAGGCCAGTAGCCTAGCTGTTTCAGTATAGCTTTTATTAAACTGAGGTTTCCCCCACGCTGTAGCTAGTTAAGGTGGAATGTTTCCTTTTCCTTCAAGCCACGAGTTGATGCTGGGTGAATCATTCAGCCCACCTTAAATATAATTAAGGTGGAATGTTTCCTTCTTTCTTCAAGCCGCGAGTTGATGCTGTGTGAATAATTCAGCCCACCTTAAATATAGGATGAATGACAACGTTGCCAAGTTTCACTTGTTTTATTGGCTCGACATGCACACACACACTGACACACACAAAACACCCCCTGGAGAAGTATGGGACGCCGTTCCCCCGCGTTCTACGGGCACTACACCTATGCTCGGTTCCCAAGGCAGAGGTGCACTCGGGTTTCTACCACAAGTACTTTGTCGTGCCCAAGAAGGACGGCTCCATGCGTCCAATTTTGGACCTTCGGCGTCTCAACAAGACGCTGAGAAAGTTCCCGTTCCGAATGCTCTCTTTTCCCCCGCCTGTTCAACGCGTTGAGTCAAGGGGATTTCTTTACTTCCGTGGATCTGAAAGATGCGTTCTTCCATGTCCACGTGGTCCAGAGACACAGGAAATACCTGAGGTTCTCCTTCCTGGGGAAGGCTTACGGGTTCTGTGTCTTGCCATTCGGCATGTCTTTGAGCCCGCGAACCTTCACGGTGTGCGTGGAGACAGCCTTGGCTCCCCTCCACGCGAGGGGGGTCCGCGTCTTCCTCTATCTCGACAACGCTCTCATAGTGGCCGACTCGAGGGTCCGTGCCACGGAACATACGCCATTTCGCCGTAACATTTCGCCAGAGCGACAGGCTCGCACGGTGCAGACAGCAAGGACGCTAGGTCTGTGCCCCTCGGTGTCAGTGCATCAGTGCACAGTCATGTTGGGCCTGATGGCCTCAGCAATGCATGTGCTCCCACTGGGGAGACTACACATGCGCCCGTTCCAAATCTGGTTTCTCAGGCTTCGCCTGGACCCGGCCAGGGACCGTCATCGCAGGGTTCCTCTGACAGGTCAGGCCCAGCAGGCGCTGGCCATATGGGCGGACCCCGTTACCTCTCGAGAGGCACTCGGTTGGGCCCTGTCCCGCTCAGGTTGGTGATTCGCACCGACGCCTCCCTCTGGGGATGGGGTGCGAACCGTGGGGGCTGATCCGTACGGGTCACAGATTATCCGTGATCCGTGCCAGCCCTAGTTACGGTTTCCGGGTCATCCGTTTGAGCCCTTGGACTCCGCCGATCTGAAATTTCTGTCTTTGAAGACCGCGCTGCTGCTGGCCTTGTCATCAGGAAAGAGAGTTGGTGACCTGATTGCCCTCTCGGTGCAGCAGGCCTGTATGGTTTTTGGGGATGATGGGCGCAGGGTTACGTTGCGACCTAACCCGGCTTGTCAACCTAAGAATATTAATGCCAGCTTTAGGTCTATGGTCATAGACTTGTCAGCATTCTGTCCCCCGCCGTTCAGTTCGGGTGAGGAGAGGCGCTTGCACATGCTGTGCCCTGTAAGGGCGCTCTTGGCCTACGTGGCCAGGACGTGTTCGTTACGCACTACAAACCAGTTGTTGGTCTGCTTTGGGCAGAAGGCCCAGGGTGGGCCCCTTTCCAAGGATCGCTTATCACACTGGATAGTGGAGGCGATTGCTTTGGCATACTCTGCCATGGGTAAGGTACCCCCGGAGGGTATCAAGACGCATTCTACGCGAGGCGTTGCGACATCCTCCACGTTGTTGCGTGGTGTTTTGGTGGAGGACATGTGCGCTGCGGTCTCATGGTCCTCTCATCACACATGGCACTAGAGTGAGAGCTCGCGTTCGAAACGAAGTAAAACGTTAGGGTTGTACTACAACCCGGGTTTTACGAGTGAGAAGGAGAGCTCTCACTACCCAGCCTTGCTGCGTCGATGCGTCGGTTGCGTCGATTCTCAGCGGGCTGGAAGAATGAGTGGCTATCCCGGGGCTGAGCGGGCGTGACGCAGTCACGTGGGTGAGGTGGGTGGCCGCCTCAGCCCCAGGCGGGCACCACGCCACCTACTGGTGGGCGGTCGGTTTTATATTAAAGGTCATTTTTGGAGCAAAAATAACAGTCTTCCAGTGGGCTGCGTACGCAGCGAATATGGCACTAGAGTGAGAGCTCTCCTTCTCACTCGTAAAACCCGGGTTGTAGTACAACCCTAACGTTCTCGAGATACGCGAAGGACAGACATACAGACAGTCCTGGAATTATTGTATAGATAGATAGGAAGATAAGTAGATAGATAGATACTGTAGATAGATAGATAGTAGGGGTGGGGGAAAAAATCGATTCACCTAAGTATCGCGATTTTTAATGTCACGATTTTTTGAATCGATCTTTTATTCCAGAATCGATAATCGCAACAAATTTTTTTTTTTTTTTTTTTTTTTGGGTGCTTGCAGTCAGGCCACTCACTGAACAGCAGGCCAGGCGCCGCCTACTGGTTTACTAGTGGTTTTATTACTTTATTGTTAGTCTGAAGTAATAATTACACTTCAGGGTTAAAGTGGGTGCATCTCATTGTAAAATTGGACTTCAAACGGCCCAAATCTGGCTTCAAACGGCCCAAATTGGGCTTCAAACGGCCCAAATTTCACGCGCGTCGGCCCATATCGGCCTGGCCTGCTTGGTATCTAATGCCCGGCCTGAATTATGATCCCAGTCCGCCCCTGTTTTTAACTATATCGCCCAGCCCTACTCATGATATATAATATACAGTCTCTAGTGTATGATTAAACTTTTCGCATGTTCTAATCTAGTGTAAAAAAGCAAACAAACTGAAAAAATAAAAGAAAAAAATAAACAAAAATCGCAATAAATCGTAGAATCGCAATACTTAAACGATTTTAAACGATTTCAGACGGAAGCCCGTCTTTTATTGTCACACGAACACTACAACACATGCATGCGGCCACAACACACACTCATGCTGACGGTGGCCGGTGAAATATGTCCTCTGCATTTGACCCATCCAGGCTTGTCCTTTCCTCCAGGGGGCAGTCCAGGAGCAGTGGTCGCTTTTTCTTTCCAGCGCCCGGGGACCATCATTGGACCATCATTGGACCAACTTCAGATGTTGTCGTCACTGGTCGGATGACGATCTTCTGCTTAAGAATCGCAATATAAATCGAATCGGCACCCAAGAATCGTGATAGTATCGAATCGGGAGATAAGTGAATCGCCACAGCCCTAATAGATAGATAGATAGATAGTGCAGTGCCCATTCCCCAGTTTTAAGTCGATCGGATGGACAGTCCAGAACATACGTGAAAGCTGAGATCTTATTGGTTGAATTGCACAAAATTCAACACTGCAATTTCTCAGGTTCCCAGCAGCGTACCCGCCAAGTTTGAAGTCAATCGGACGAACGGATAAACCGCTTTTAGTGTTGCCAGGAGGTGGCGCTATGACTATGCGTGTGTCCAAATTGCATGAAATGTGGCACCGCACTCCGTCGGGTTCCGAGCAGCGTGCTCCCCAAGTTTGAAGTCAATCAGACAAACGGTTCTCGAGATAAACCACTTTTTGTGTTGCCAGTAGGTGGCGCTATGTCAAATTGCATGAAATTTGGCACTGCACTATAGGGTTGTGCGATGTCATCAAAATACCCATCGTGATTGTTTTACAGTGAAACATCGTTTTGTACGATGGCATCGTCATTGGGGTGGGGGTGGGGGTTGGGGGAATAATTAATTATTTATTAAGTCGCTGCGTTGCTGTAATGCCATTTCGCTAGCCGCTGCAATGCGTTCACGTTAACAACAGGACAGCTGAGCCTGAGCTCTACATGATACCAGCGGGCTTTGATAGCCTCTGCTCTGTGCTACAGCACAGAGCCAGGCGACTGAAGTGGGCAGTGGCTGTCACTACCAGCAATTTGAATGGCGCAAAACAAATAACATTAACGTCGTTACAGATCCTCACCAACAACGTGTGTGTGTTGAATTTAACTCGCTGGCAGAAAACCGACTGAATTACTGGCTGATATAACATTAGATTCGCGTGGGCTTTTGAACCTAATGTAATGAGAGGGAGTTTAGGAGGAATGGCTAGAGAAACGCAGCTGCTGTATCTATATGGAGCGATTCCAACTTTCACTTTGGAAACAGGCAAGTTAAATTCACAGTTGAAGACTTATACTCACTTTGGGTTGAAAACAGGAAAGAACGTGAAGTTTCTTCTTTGTCTTAAAAAGTTTTCACAACAACACAGCCGACACGCGCGGGGGACGCCCCGGCGACATTAAACAAGCGCCCCCTGTTCAGAGAAGCAGTAGAGCGGAGGAGGGGGAGGAGGAGGGGGAGTGGAGGCTTTCCTGAACTGAACTGGGCGCACTTGTTTAATGCCGCCGGCGCATCCCCCGCGCGTCACGGTAAGTGAACTTGGCCTCTTTTATTATTAAAACGGCACACATTTATTTCGAACAGATAATTAATCACGATGATCCGATGTAGAAGGCTCAGAGGTCGATGGGGGGTCGGCCAATCACGATGGTCGATGCCATCGTCCATCGTGCCAACCCTACTGCACTACGTCGAGTTCCCAGCAGCACGCTCCCCAAGTTTGAAGTCTATCAGATGAAGAGATAAACCTTTTTTTGTGTTGCCAGTAGATGGTGCTATACGCAATTGCACTAAATTTGACACTGCACCCTGTCGGGTTCCCAGTAACCCACTCCCCAAGTTTGAAGCTGATCTGACCAACGGTTATCGAGATGAACTGCTTTTTGTGTTGCCAGTAGGTGGCGCTATGAAGAATTGCACGAAATGCGGCACTCTGCACTCCGTCTGGTCCCCTTAGCACACTCCCCAAGTTTGAAGTCAATCCGCCCAACGGTCCTCGAGATACACGAAGGACAGACAGACAGAGAGAGAGAGAGAGAGAGAGAGACACTGCTGGCATTGAAAAGCAGCAAAGTCCTCCTTTAAGAAATCAAATCAAACTCTCTGTACCATATTGAATTGAATTGTATAGCACAATTCTTTTGTTGATTCGCATTGTAATGCGCTGAATCACATTGTGTTGAATGAAATCGCGTCAAATCGCACTGCATCGCAATAGAGGTGAATCGTATCGTATCGCATTGTTAGTTGCTTCATTATGTATCTTTAATGTATCGGATCATTGGCAATTCAGTGATGGTGATGCCATCCCTAATGCAGCGTGTAACAGCATGAAACATAAGCAGTCTTCCTGTGGACATGAGAGACTCTGCCCACCTATCACCTTAATGCATGCATATCATCTTATATGAATGCTGCGATGACTGTGTGCTGCTTGCCGCCTCAGCAGTTTATCTACTTTCTCAACTCGCACTACCCTGCACATCATGTCACCACCGGATTTCAATTTACTGATATATCCTTCCGCCCCATGCATGTTTTATACTGGGGGCTTGACGCTTTGCTCTGTACTCACCAACCCCCCCCCCCCCCCCACACACACACACACACACACACACCCCCCCCCCCCCCCCACACACACACACACACACACACACAATCACCTCACACTGGGTGACCGGAAATGGCTCTCCAACCATATCACTCTTCATGCCTAACTGTAACCAACCTAAAAACAATGGAGCTCACAGAATCTGATGGGTCACCAAATACGTTATAACAGCGGCCGGGCCCACAGTACGGCCATGTCACCGCATGTCTCTTTTCCCACTGAAGTTGTTCCAACTTGAGCCTACAAATGATCAGCATGTGCAGAGTGCCGAGCACAGCAAAGAGAGAGAGAGGGGGAGAGCAAGAGAGGGAGAGAGAGAGAAAATACAAATCACAATGTGCAAGTGCAGCACTATTCTCTTGTGCTACTGTATCGCTCCCTGCTCCAGATTCTCTGCTGCTGCACGCCAGACGTTTTCATGAAACTGATCCAGGGCCGCAAACCACCATCAAGTGCACTGTGGCAAAAACAGGGGGAGGAATACGGCAGCGAAAGGATGGATTTAGGTGAAGTTGCTTTAATCGATGCAACCAGTCAATTTCAAGGCTGCGGCCACCCGAGCCAGCCCTGTGAGAGCAGCTCCTCTCAGTAGGTAGCAGAAGCAGGCCTGCTGTGTTGATTACCAGTATAATCCATTAATCATCGCTGTACGCATGGACGACTTTGATGAGAGAGGCAAGAGCAGCCATTGAATTCCAATCACAGCATGCACACAGCGGTCGCAGGTACCTGGGCCTGCGAGAGGCACTGCAGAGCAAACGGCCCAATGTCTTTTTTTGCCTCCACACCCTTTTTCACAGAGATAAGAAAACGTCATTAAAACATCCGACCATATCCTCCATACTAATTATGGCATTACATTCTTTCTGCATGGAGAAGGAGGGGAAGATGGTGGATGGAGAGAGAGAGGGGGACCTGACCAGATTGGTCCTTCACATTCCCCCTCCATCTGGGAAGTGATTGTTTTTGAGTCCCATATTCGATTGAACAAGCATGGAAATCTGAACAGGCTAATAGGATTCTCTACTACATTGCCAAAGTATGTAATTAGAATCGGATCCAATTGATTTTCCTGCTATGCTCCATTCCCAAAGACGAGGACTCTCCATACTGCAATAGATATATCTATTGCAGAAAGACTAGTCCTGTTGTTGGATTCCTCTCTTGGTAGCTTAATGACAATTCATTATTGATTCATTGTTAATTAAATGACTTTTAATTATACTACATGTATTATTTTACATAGTTTGTCCTGGGAGATTTAGATTTTTAGCTTAAGGCCTGTATTACACTAATTAGAGGTGGTAGTGGAGGCTGTGTCAGCATCCTCCTGCTTTGCTCGTGTGTCTGAGGCTGTCTTTGCAGTCAGTATGGCTGATTGTTCTGCATCAAGGACTGTGTCTGCGATGCAGCAATGAGACGATTATGCAGTACCTGGAATGAAGATCTAACTGAGGATGGAAGATCAGTTTATTATATTGCAATTGTAACAGGAAGGGACACAGAAGATAATACAGGAAGTGATGTGGAGGATGTTGAGCCTTTGGCCAATACTCTGTTCATGCACCCTTTGACAATGAGTTTACACCAATGGTTTTCAAACTTTTTCATGTCAAGGACCCCTAAACTGACACAAATTATGCCATGGACCGCTCCATTTGATAAGATTTTGTCCCAGGGTCCCCCATCTGATAAGATTTGTTTTGCTTTTAGACGTTTTATTACAAGTCTATGAAACCCATGACAAAAAATAGTAATACATTTTGTCAATGTGCTATTTATGGATTGAACTATAGTGAAAATAAAGTGTTCCCCGTTTTTGCTTGGGGAGGGGGGGCTGGAACCCCATCAATGACCCCTAGGGGTCCCCGGAGACCCAACTTTGAGAACCACTGTTGTAAAATGTGTGTTGATATAAAGAAATTAAATGTGCCCTGATAGCTAACCTCTACATTTATTCCATTTCTCCATAGTAATAATAACATATTATCTTGTAGTATCTATGGCATGTGGGCAGATCAGATGAAATATCAGTGACTCAGTGAGTGATCATCTCCCTCCTGACAGTTAGGCTATTTGAGTGAAAGTATCAGCAGCTGGCCACCAGGATGCTGAGGTTTGTTGGTAAAATAGCAAGTGATATCTTAATTATTATAGGCTGTTTCTTTATTTCTCACCCCTCCCATTCTGAGCAGTTGTCATGATGTGCTGAAGGCCTGCCTGGGTGATATTCGTGGTTTGTGGTGCAGGTTTCTTCCAGCTGATGGTGACGTAGTTGCGCGCCCCTGCCTGAACTTTTTGGAAATGGGGGGCGAAGGGCTGTGGGCGCAACCATTTATCACCTATACATTTGTGTGAATGATAATAATAACCTGGCGATGTCTATTTATAGGACAAGTCATCCCCTGAAATCATTGCAAGCTACATAAACTGACTTAATTGCAGCTAGCAGAGGTGCAGGGGGAACAGAAAATCCGTGGCCATTCCGATGGTGTGCCAAAGTCGACCAGCCGATATGCGCACTATAGCTGACTCGCGTTTGTAACACAGCCTTTTATATTTATTGCGGTGTGTGGCATATCTCTATAGTAGCCACCCTGCCTGTGTGAGGATCTTTACGGCAGAGCCTACCAACACCGACATCATAGATTTCCTGCGCTATCGCAGACGGGAGAGGAGGAGGCGGAGGAGGAGAGCGCTGATTCACCGCTTGCTTGCAGCGGGAGGGAGAGTCAGGCAGCCCGCCGTGTGGATGGGCTCAGAGGATCCATCTCTACCAAGGCTGCAACCTTAAAATATCCCCCCCCCCCCTCTCGTCATTGACAGCTTTGCGACCATCCGTCAGACTGGGAGGCTCTGGGTAGGAGGGCGCCAAGGCAGGGAGAGGACGCAAGGCGATCACCTCTGGCCGAGCTGAGCCAATCCAACACTGAGCCAGCAGGCAGGCTGGGGTCCGCTTTACCAGCACGGGATATTGGCTCAAGGAGCACGTTTGACAGAGGTTCAAACAGCGAAATTATACCAAGACTGTTGGCTGAAATACAATAATACAAGGGGCGGTCCTGAGCTATTCTCTACAAAAAACTCCACGGAATACAAATCCAGGTAGGTTATAATAATAATACGCATGATGCAAACTGATATTATTGAGTGATGCAACCCAGCATAAAGTCTAACAAATAGCCCACAGCCCAGGCGCTTTGACAATGCGTTATCCATCGTATAGCCTAAATCCCTTTGGCACACAACCTTTCAAATAGCCTATACCATCGACGGCTGACAGGCAGTCAGATGTGAAGTGTGCCGTTATGGAGTGGATGTGGGTTTCATGTCGGTCCGTCACTGAGCGCTTTCTGCCGAGCCTCCTCTCTCCTGTCAGGGCTCTAATAGCCATCTATCTGCTCCCCTCGCTGCTCATAATTGTGCAGATATGATCCATTGCACTGGGCTGAAATGGATTCGTGATGCCGTCTAATGGGTGTGCCATTAAAATAATTGGCGTCTGTCAACGCAACTAACGAATATTGGTTATTATCGGCTTCTGGGTCCGACCGTGACTGCTGAACACCTGGATTTTTAATTTGTACATATAAATCTTTATTTGAGTTTGGCTTTGCACCCCCACCCCCGCCCCAGGACCTGCGACTGTTTGGAGTTGTTTAGATGGCAGGTGAGAGGTTTGAATGATGGATAGCCTATCTCTTTAAATAGATATGGAAGGTATGGCTAATAATATCAGGACCAATTGACTTCAAGTGTAGGCCTATATGCTCCCCTTAAATGATAGGCCTATGGGTGCCCCATGCAGCAGGGATTCCCCCTCAGGTAAGACTGAGATTGGTAGTGAGCAAAACGGAAAATGATGATTAATCAGCAACAGCTGAGGTTCTGTGTCACTGCTGAGTCCATGTTTACGCGGATCTCAAATAGCCTCCTTAAACAGGAGCCGCTTCCCAAAATAGGGAAAGAGAAAGAGATCCGTCTCCTCTCAGCAACTGTCTCGCACCTTCAGCCTTCATTAGCTCTGATGTGCTGAAGACAGTGGTAATCAAAAGGTGGGTAAACCAGGAACTCCATGGTGAACACCATTAAGGTGCACAGCCACCAAGCTAAATCAATTATATTTTCAGATAAAAACCCATTCTTTTTTTCTCCTTAAAAAGCCCTGATCTCATATGCAGGGTTGCACAATTGGTTACAAATAGCCTATTGGGTATTGGCCAACTGGTCTTCTTCCACCGACTGGAGGTTCCTCCCTGACCACACTATATTCTATAAAAACATGATGCCTAAATGCTGTTTCAGAGGTTTTTCCGATAGTACCGATAGTACAATTTTGAATCCTGGTATGTTTTGGCATGAAAACCAACAATTTCAATACAAAAATATCAGCATCACCCTTCAAAAACTCATATCGGTCGAACTCGATATACATCTTAGTTATTAAGTCTTTCTTATTTATTAGTTAAAATTGGCTAAGTGTCTGATTGTGTGATGTCATCAGTGATGTCACTTGAGCAATTGTGATGTCACAGTTGAAAGATGGCGTCTAGGTGGGTGGGCGATGTCTGTCTGTCAGTCACGATTTTGGGAGCCCACGGAGCGGGCGATTTCCATAACTGCAGCCATGGCGCATCATCTCCAGAGTCTCCACCCTAGTAATCGAGTGCGTGAGATTCCTAGTAATTTAAAAGTGAGTAAACACAAATAAAGCAAACACAAAGATTGGTAAATTAGTTTGAGTGCTTTTACCCCCCGACTAATATTCCTGGTTGAAGAACCCAACTGGAATCGCATAGTATCCCAGAGCTGAAATTCAGCAGTTTTCATCTTAATTTAGATATGTTGCAGAATGGCAGCTATAAGTTATCTTGCGCTATTTTGCCACAACTTTTCTTTTCTTTTCTGCAGATTTTTAATGCTATTTGCTAACTACTGGATACCCTTGATTAAATGCTAGTGACTGTCCTCCTACATACTCACAATGCAAAACCGTCATTATGCAAATGATTTTCTTTAGTTCCTAATTTAGGGGTCATGGTTCTGTTGGTGGTACAGATGAGAAATGAAATCGTTCACTCTCCATTGACTATATACACCCAATGCAATTTGTGCTGGGATAGAAAATCAATATCTCAAATACAAATCCTTGTGGGGTCAAACACCTAAATAGTGTTTCTTAGTCACTAAATTTAATCACTTTGATGAGGTTTACATTATTGCGTTACATTATCTTATTGTGTCTCTAAATGATTTGTCAATCAATCAAGCAATCATTCAATTAATAAATCAATTCATTTGTTTATTAAAGGCTCCCCATTAGCTGATGCCATGGCAATCAGCTGGTCTTCCTGGGGTCCACACATAACAAATTACATGATAAACATTACATTACATACATTTTTATTAATATAAAAATACCTTCATGAAATTACATGATATAAACATTAAATTACATCAATTTTCATTACTGTAGTGTATAAAAATAGATTAATGTACAATTCAAGGCTAGTCAACACAAACATACATTTAAAAACATACAATCAATCAGTCAAGTAACAGCAGTAGTGGTAGTAGTAGTAGTAGTAGACTGTTTGCCCTTAAGCAGTTGAGGAATACATTTTCACATTCTGGTTTGAATCATTATAGCGGGATGAGGAGTGGTGAAAATTCCATTCTATATCACATTCATTAGGAATTCATTTTTCACTTAGTGTTGAAACAATGCCGGAAAACGCAAACTTAAAATAGTGCAAAAAACCTTTTACTATCTAATGCGTCTGATGGGAGACTCAAAATAAGCCTTACTTTGATATGTTTATCGCTTACAGTCAGTAGATTTAAAAAAAATCTTTCTGAAAAGCATTTTATTCAGCTTGAGAGAAATGTATGTGTGTAAAAGGCAAGAGGTAGTACTTAGTGTTACCAAGCAATTGACTTGCTCTGGCCAGTGTATGTATGGCCTTATATCTTTTAAATTCTCAGTGTCGGTCTGGTAGTTTGCTCTTGGATTCATGGCTATTGGCTTGTTTGCCATTTTGTTTTACCTTACCTCAATTTATCCAGGGTATAGGTTGACTGAGCACACTTGCTCTTTTTCATCACTGTCCTCCTTTCATACTGTTTCAGTTACACACACACACACACACACACACGCACGCACGCACGCACACGCACGCACACACACGCACGCACACACTACACATTCACACTATACCCACTCGCACCCTGGAGCAAGAGTCTGTCTGCATTTTAGTTACTGCGAATAGGGTGGGACTTCAACTAATTTCATGGATTCATCTCAATCATGTTGCTTGTTAATTGACTAGTCTAAAACCAGAAAGAGATTTGTTTTCTCCAGTAAGTTTAGCAAGTGTAAAAGTGTGAGATTTAATGATACTAATACTAATCAACCATGGACATTTCGTTCGCTCTGATGCAGGAATGATAGATTGAGGTGGGGAAGCAGCATGGTGGACTTAGCTCTCTCATTGGTGCCGACCATTTCAGACGGTGCCGGATGGAAATCCCATTCCGCTCTCTGCAAGCTCTGCAATTGGCTCCGACCCGCTCTGACTGCGGCTGCGACCATATTTGGATTTCCTTTCCACCCCCCGTGTCAAATCTGTATGCCTCTGCTGCTGTACGTGTCGATTCTGCCGAGCTCAAATGCCTGCGCCGCTGCCTTTGAAACAATAACAACAGCAGTGCTAGTCGCTAGCTCGTTGCTACACGCTGAAAACGATTGATGTGGATTATGCAATGAAGTAGCCTGCATGGTATGTTCGGTGGATGGCTGTAAACAGTCTTTTCCCCCCTCTAGTCCACAATAGAAAGCGTCCCCAGCCAGACTCTCCCAGCCCCTTTGCTTGGAGAGTCTGGCAAGTGAGACTACCCACTAAATGACTAGGATTTCACCCAAAAATTAACAGACTAGTCCAGGGGTGGCCAAACTACGGCCCGCGGGCCAACTGTGGCCCGCTGCCAGTTTTTAAGTGGCCCGCCATGAATTTAGCAAAAAAGAAATATATATATGCTTCTTCTTCTTCTTCTTTTTTGCCGGCAAAGTTTTTTCCCGTTTTTCCACTTTAAAGTTTGAAACGGAAACGGAAAAACGGAAGAACTTTTTCCCCCCATTTAGTTTTTCCATGTAAAACATTGAAAATGGGTTACTTGAGTACCCTGACCTGGTCTATTAATTTTTGTGTAATTTCTTTTCTTTTTTACATTTTTAATACTGAATGTTGGTGAAATTATCTCCCCCCCCCCCTTATATTTTTCTGTATGCGGCCCACAACCAAAAAAGTTTGGCCATTCCTGGACTAGTCCTTTAATCATTCCCATTCTCAGGTTGTAACATGCTGAGATGCTCCCTAGCCTTTAAATTCTGGGTACTTCCTTTGTCTATTTCTGCCTTATTGCAGTTTGTGCCCAGCTAGCCACCATGCAATAAAAGAGAGAGAGAGAGGAGCTAGCAGGTCAGCAGTGCTCCTCTAATTCTGAAACAGGAATAAGAAGCACTTCCCTTAGGCTGCCAATGTCTTCACTAAGTTATTTATTCCTGCGGTCAAGAAAAAAACATGTAACTGCGATTTTATATTTGTTATTTCAGGTGAAATTTTAAACAGTAATTTATTTATTTATTGGTTGAGAGACTTTCATGACTCTCAACCCCCAGTGTATAATTTCAGCAATGCAATGAGAAGCATTCTGCTCTTCATTCTGAAAAGCTGACTTTTTGCAGATGAGATGTTTTGTCTGACAACAGAGAGAGAGAGAGAGAGAGAGAGAGAGAGAGAGAGAGAGAGAAGCCCATAGCCAGTGCAAAAACCTGAACTTTCAGATGAACTTTTTTCTCATTAAGTCACAACTTCGTCACTCAATTATCTCTTGTTTGTATTTGTGCTCTGCGCTGTCTGTTCTCATGGGAATGGCATCGCTGGCTCCTGTCCATATAAACAGCTCTGCTGATTCGCAATATTTAAGTTTCTTTCCTCCCTCTCCACCTCCACTGCTGTTAGTTGTTGTCTATACACTCCACTGCCTTTAGTTGTTGTCATCCCCTTTTCTACCCTCAAGATCAGTATGCACTACAATTAACACTTTTTTTTAATCAACATCTGAAGAGTTTCATTTTTTATATAATTTATTAACCTGTCACTTCTTAACACCTCTGAAAAAATGACTGGCAAGGCAGGACATCTCAAACTGGATGTTATTGAGGTTATGATCTCCCTCAAGACAAAGTAATAACACTCTTCTAGATGCAATAATTTGTACTGTACCCATGAACAATTTTAAGAAATTATCAGGTATGTGTTATGCAAAATGGAAACTGTGTTACCTCAGACTTCTGCCTGAATGTGCACACAAGACCTTGCCTGAAACTTTGCCAGTTGTTTGCATTAAGTTTGTGTTTACACTGCTCAGGTTCCAGAGACAATATTGGCTTTCAATTTGGTGTACGCCTGCTTTTATTTGACTACCCATGACTCCATTGAAAAATGTGTCAGCTATCCAAACTGGCTGGTGGTCTGTCACGTTGGTGCATATCTATTTCCAAAAATATCATCTGAGGATTCCACTAGTTTGAGTTATTTTAAAAGTATCCACGTCTAGGGGCGTCTGGGTCATGTAGAGGTAACAGCACTCGCCTACCACTGAGGAGACCCGGGTTCAATTCCCGGCAGTGGTACTTCTGGCTTGGTCAGATGTTCCTACAGACACAATTGGCCGTGTGTGTGTGGGTGGTAAGATGGTGGGGTATGAGTCCTGGTCACTGCACTAGTGCCTTCTCTGGTTGGTCAGGGCACCTGTTCAGGGGGAGGGGAACTGGGGGGGAATAGCATGTCCTCCCATGTGCTACGTCCCGCCAGTGAAACCCCTCGCTGTCAGGTGAAAAGAAGCGGCTGGTGACTGCACATGTAATGTAATCTATAGCCGCTTTCACACCGGCCTTGAAAGCCGTAAAATGCACGGAAAATGGGATCCGCGCCTCCGATGTGAAAGTTCTGAAAGCGGGTTGGTGGGTAATTGTTGTATGCCTTTCGTTCTGCCAGTGGACCAGGTCACAGCGCCGGGTTACCCTGCAACCCGCCTCCACCTGAAAGCGTAGGAGCGGCAAGCCGGAACGGTGCAAATGGTCAGCTCATTCATAAAAAAAAAATACAAGGGAAAGCACCTCATGCAGCAAAAACGGCATAAGTGAAAGGCATAACTGAAAGTAAAAAAATGCGGCCAGGAGGAATGCTCCGTGCCTAGTAAGTAGGTTAGGCTTTATGCTCAAAAGATGTTGACATTAGTAGGTAAAATTAAGCTTCAGAGGACTATAGCTGTCTGTGGCGAGTTGGTCTGAGGATATTCCCTCTGGAAACCAGCTCCAGAACTGCAATCTGTCTAGCTAGCCAGTTGTGCATTCCCTTACAAAAACTACTAATGTTTTAGTAGTCATGTGCATTTATAGCCTATACTATTCTCCCGACGACGAGTAACGTTATGCAGACTGCAGCTGTTTGATATGCGGGCATCGTCTTTCAGATCGGACGCTAATTAGGCTACTTCATGGGAATAATTTGCTTTACAAAAAACTGGAACCAAAAGATAAGAATTAGCCTTGTACCTAATAGGCTACATGATGGTGCATCTGTGATCCATAAAGTCGATCAGATGAATATTGAAAGCCTTGTTACCATGCTGCATGTGGACAACACTTTCGTGTTTTATCACTGATCCTTAACGACCGCAGCTGCACGTCGTTGGCTGGCGTACATCGGCGATGTTTGGTTGTTGAATGAATTCGTTCATCATACAGTAGCCTAGGCTACACTAACCTATGAAAATATTCATTTGGGCTAGGAGGAGCTGGGTGGAAATGCCTCCGCTCGCCTTTCAATCCGGGAGCGGTGGCTGTCACCTGAAAGCACACCCCAGTACGGCAATGTGGTTGTGCTGCTTGGCTGTGTGTGAAAGCAATTTCTGTGGCGAGGCTGCCGGCTTTGCGGGCCTTCTGAACTGCAATTTTGCGCGATCTGTGTGTGAAAGCGGCTTATGTATGCACAATTTTTACATGTATCGGAGGAAGCATGTGCGAGTCTACAGCTCTCCCCAGATCGGCAGAGGGGCGTGGAGCAACGACTAAGACAGCAGGGAAATTGGCCAAGTACAATTGTGGAGAAAATGGGAGAAAAAATACGAAAAAGCTCGATAAAAAAGTATCCACATCTAGTGTACTGCATGAGTTAATTCCAGTCAGAAATCCGCACGACACGACGGACACGACGTAACACGACGTAACATGACGTAACACGACGTAACACGACGTAACACGACGGACACGACGTAACACGACGTAACACGACGTAACACGATGTAACACAATGTAACATGCCATTTGATGGATGCTTTTATCCAAAAAGCATGCATACCCTACTACACTTTTAACCCCAGAAATAATCGGCCCCCTAACCAGGAATCACAACATGAAGGCACTTTTAGGTGCATAATGTAGAACAACATGAGCTACACTTAGCTCAACAAAGGTAAAGGGAAAACAAGTGTGGCTGTAATAAAACATTGTAATCCTCCAGTGAATTCTGGACAGAATGATTAGCTGACACTAAAAGTGTCTGTATCTCTCTGAGAGATCATTGTAATTGAGTCTAAACTGCCTGTGTGCCTCAGGGGCCCCGAGGTGTGGAGGCTGCAGTGGGGTCCCACTCGACCTTCTGGCCTACTAAATAATCAGAGAGGAACCAGTGAGGAGAGGGCCAGTCTCAATACGCCTTGTGCTCGCTCTCACAAGGCTCTCATATTATAAGTTTGGAGTGGTTAACTGTGCTCAGTGTTCCCATTGCCGCCCGCTGGCCTTGACTGTTACCGTCAAAAGGATTGTCGAGTCCCATCGCATAAGAGTTGAAGAGGTGCCTGAGATGCTTAGCCTAAGATTTTATGAATTCGGACAATGTCTGCATTGTTATTGTAATACTGCTCTCTCTTGCGGAAGTGGTAAGTGTGCATTTAGGGCTCACCATAATGCATTTGGATGGGGCATCTGTACCCTTTGTTTGAGTTTGCCTCTTGACGGTCTCCTGCCTCCCCTCTGATTTTTTTTCTTCTTTTTTTGCCGCCAATGCGACATTTTGGACAGTGCTTAGTTTGGCAACATTGCATGCCTGCTGAGTGCGCTGTTTGGTTCAGAGCTGTGTATTACCCCTGAGATTTCACACAATCACGCTGTAGTTTCAAATCCAAATTATTGGGTGCCATACATCCCGCATCTGAACTGAAAATAAACAATAAGTATTATTATGAATAATAATAATAATAATAATACTACTACTACTACTACTAATAATAATGTTATCTACATTGTTCACATAGTGGTTTACAGACCTGAAAATCTCATGCATTTCTGAGCATGGGAACGTATTTTCCAGCCCGCTGCACATAGATAACACAAATGTCCATGATTACGCCGTTTGTAAAGTATGAGGCAGAAACTCATTGAAGTCTCTCATAATAGAAGAATAATTTGAATACTTGCACTCACATAAATTCAGGAAATGTCTTTCTTTCTGCAGACACAGTGTGTGTTTCTCCCTGTGAAAAAGTATGCATAGTCTTACAGGCTTGTATGATAAAGCAGTTGCTACTTTAAAAATATGGGATTTAAATTGATTTGTTAATTGCCTTGGGTTGCATAGTCATTCTATTATGTTATGTTATTGCATTAATTATTAAATTATTTTGCATGAATAAAAATGAATCTGTAACACTCATTTCTAATAAGTAATGCACATAATTAGCAAAATAAACAAGTTAAAATATTAAGTAATGGATGCATTATCTATTAACGTAATATTAAGTTGTAATTTCTAATATTTATTATTTTAATATCAGAAATGCAAAACAGAGATGAAGCAAACTATTGATAGAAGAACAATACAAATACTTACGGTCATATTATCATCCATGTAAACTGTGTTGTCTCTATCTGTTGTGTTCAGGTGGTGGGTGGAGAAAAAGCACAGCCCAGTGCTGGATCCCAGAGGGACTGTTAGTGTGGTAAGGACCCTTGAGACGAAAGAGGGTGCATGGAGGGCTCAAGGCCGGTAAAGCCAGGGTCGTCCGCCTACCTGTGGTTGGGGCTGGTCTCTGTAGCTGTAGCCTTCCTTTGTGCAGAGGCTGGGACCACTCCGAGCCCTTTGCTAACCTCGCGCAATGGGACCTGCGAGGTGAAAATTGCCAAGTGCCAGGCAGGGATCATCCTGCCCATCTGGTATCCCGAGGATCCATCCATGGGAGACAAGATCGCACGGGTCATTGTGTATTTCGTGGCCCTGATCTACATGTTTCTCGGCGTGTCCATCATTGCCGACCGCTTCATGGCGGCCATTGAGGTCATCACCTCCCAGGAGAAGGAGATTATCATCAGAAGGCCCAATGGGGAAACGACCACCACCACTATCCGGGTGTGGAACGAGACGGTCTCCAACCTCACCCTCATGGCCTTGGGCTCGTCTACCCCTGAGATCATGCTCTCTGTAATTGAGGTTTGTGGACATGAGTTCAAATCCGGGGAGCTTGGGCCCTCCACAATCGTCGGCAGTGCAGCCTTCAATATGTTTGTCATCATCGGCCTCTGCGTCTCGGTCATTCCCCAAGGAGAGGTCCGCAAGGTCAAACACCTCAGAGTGTTCTTCATCACGGCAGGCTGGAGCATCTTCGCTTACATCTGGCTCTACATGATCCTGGCTGTGTTTTCTCCCAATGTGGTCCAGATCTGGGAGGGTCTACTCACGCTGGCCTTCTTCCCCATATGTGTAATCCTCGCCTGGGTGGCAGACCGACGACTGTTCTTCTACAAGTACATGCACAAGAAGTATCGCACCGACAAACACCGGGGCGTCATCATCGAGACTGAGACCCACCGCTCCAAGGGAATTGAGATGGATGGCAAGATGGTCAACTCTCACTTTCTGGACGAAGGCACAGCCAGCAATCTCGTCGGCTTGATTGAGGGCAAGGAGGTGGATGAGTCCCGGCGCGATATGATCCGCATCCTGAAAGACCTGAAGCAGAAGCACCCGGAGAAGGAGTTGGATCAGCTGGTTGAGATGGCCAACTACTACGCTCTCTCGCACCAGCAAAAGAGCCGTGCCTTTTACCGCATCCAGGCCACGCGCATGATGACAGGCGCGGGCAATATCCTGAAGAAACACGTAGCGGAACAGGCCAAGAGGAGTGCCAGTGTGCAGGAGGTGCACGTGGAGGAGCCCGAGGAATACGTGTCTCGAATCGCCTTTGAGCCCGCTGTCTACCAGTGCCTCGAGAACTGTGGCGCTGTCCTTCTGACCATCACCAGGAAGGGCGGCGACCTCAACAAGACTATCTACGTGGATTATAAGACAGAGGACGGCTCGGCCAACGCTGGTGCCGACTACGAGTTCACAGAGGGCACTGTGGTCTTCAAACCAGGCGAGATGATCAAGGATATTAGCATCGGCATCATAGACGACGACATCTTTGAGGAGGATGAGCACTTTTTCGTGCGCCTCGGCAATCTGCGTGTCCTGGAGACCGAGGATGAGGTGCTGTCCGCCAACAGTCTCCCATACCCAAAGGCCATGCTGGGCTTCCCCGCTGTGGCCAATGTCACCATTCTGGATGATGACCATTCGGGCATCTTTACCTTCGAGAGCGCCTCGGTGCACGTTAGCGAGAGCATAGGCATTATGGAAGTGAAAGTGCTGAGGACTTCCGGAGCAAGGGGGACAGTCATCTTGCCCTATCGCACCATGGAGGGACTCGCCAAAGGAGGAGGGGAGGACTTTGAAGACACCTACGGAGAGCTTGAGTTCAAAAACGACGAGACCTGGTAAGAGAACCAATTTATTTTTCTTATGATAATGGGATGGTTCTTGGGACATTGCTCTTTTAGTGTGTCTAAATGTGTGTGCTGCCATTTATTTTGTTCATCAGTATATGCCTGTTTTTAATCACCCAAGGCTATTGAAAATGAAATGCTTTTAGGAGTCATAAATTATTGATTTTCTGCGGATGCTTGTTTATGCATCTCACTGATTTGCGTATTTTGTTGCAATATTCCAAATTCGACAGTTTTAAACCTGCTTAATGCTATTTAGTAGTCTGGCAGTTACACACTTCATTCAGTCTCAATTTATAATTCAAAATCCTTTGATCTACAGTACATTGAGACTTATGAGTTGTCTTCTGTGGCCCTTGACATAACAACATACTTTGTTAACATATTCACGTCCTATTTTTGCTCAACGCAAAGCTTTTTTCTATACATACTGTAGTTCAGCAGACAGCATTCCACATCTGAGCGTGCACTCTGTATATCCCCTTGTTTTCCCTGTCAAGATTGTTCTCTCATGAGAGCACTTTCAAAGCCATCCTGTGTGTGGTGCATGCCATAGGGATTCCACTTTGGGATTCGTCACACAACTGTGTCCTTAAGTAACCCTCCCCGTGCTTCTGTCTTAAGTAACCCCCTGCTCAGGAGGATTTCTGCTTTTTTTTTTTTTTCTTAATGTTTCTGTCATTCCTGCTTTATTTGATACCATGCAGCAGAAAAGCAGGATGGATAAAAGAGAGGGAGAGGGGGAATAACATACTGTAACAAAAGAGGTGAAGAGGCTCAGGTTGATGTCATCATGGTGGTCTTTCTAGCTCAGTGGATGAGCCATGACACTATCACTGATGCTGAGATTGGAGCTTTGCTTTCCATGGGGTCAGCCAAGCTCAAAATGCTTACAGTTTGGATGTAAGGCAGTTTGTGTAAAAGTGGTGGTGACACAAATAGCATATGTTATGCAGCCTTGTCTGCTGTGCTGTGTGTGTGCGTGTGTGTGCGTGCGTGCGTGTGTGCATGCGTGCGCGCGTTTGTGTGTGTGCGTGTGCGTGTGTGTGTGTGTGTGTGTGTGTGTGTGTGTGTGTGTGTGTGTGTGTGTGAAGTAATGCACTGCAAAACACATGGGTCTACAACAGAGTGGACATGTTTGCATTGTTTCAGTAATAGTAAGGCAGTACAAGTAGAACAGAATAGGGCCCCTGTACTGCATTGATGCTACAGCATTTTCTGCCATGCATGTACAGCACAGCAATGCCCCGGGATACCTGTATGTGTCTCCTGAGAAATATTGATTTGTTTATTTCACAGCTTGCATCTCCACACATTGGACTGCAGGCACTGAATCAAAGCGACATGCTTCTTTGACCCCCCCCCCCCACACACACACACACACACACCAGTGAGGACCCAGTCAGGGTCTGAGCTCTAAGCCCACGTTCACACCGTTCACACCATATGCCGAAGCAATGCTCAACCTACGCTCAACCCATAAGTTTCATTTCGGCGTCCTTGTTAACAGGTGAGGCCGTTCACACCAGCCACGCGCGTGCCTTGCTCAAGCCGCACTCAAGACACGCTGAAGCCGCGCTGAAGCCGCGCTGAAGCGATCGTTCAGGATTCAGTCCTATTTTCCAAGCGTGAAGCTGCCAGGCATGAAGTCATATGTTATATGTTTACAAGCACACGCCTTCTGCATGTCACCACCCCTTCTGCATGAAGGGCCGCCCTAAAGACTGCTTCTGCAATGCAGGTCTTTTTAAACTAATTGTTTCCACCCAGTTTTAGCAACGGAAGCCGGAAGATTGTTCTCAGTCTCTAATTGAGAGAAGTGTTTAGAGACTGAGATCTGAGTCTCGGGCTCCTGAGGACTGAGACAGCCTGGGGGTTGGCAGCGGGGTCGGGGGGGGGGGGGGGGGGGGTTGAGTGTCAGGGTGATCAGCATGCTCCTGGGACCTCCTCAGCACCCGGGGGTTTAGCTTGATTTGTGAGAGAGATGCTTTTTGGGCCCGGGCTGTAGGCTGAGTGGGATGGGTGCGGTGCGATCTTGTCGGCATTGTGAAGGAATGGAAGGAATGCTGGTCTATCGATCTGTTTGGATCTGCTGCAAGTTAGATGTTCTTACAGTGCAGCACCGCTTCAGTGTGAGGGGGTGCACAACTTTGCACAATGTGAATTGCTAAATATACTAGCGATCCTGGAGAAGAATCAGACTGTATAGTCAAACAGTTACAGTGTTATTAGGCCTGTCACTTCAGAACATTTCAGGAGAACCGGAAGCGCTAGATAGATTTTGCCCTCTTCTCATCCAGCTGTGTCTCTTTTAGGAGGAGTTAAGGGTGTGAGGAGACACTGAATTGCTAAATAGTCACGATCTGATCAGACTTGTATGTATTGCTCAAATAATGATTGCTTTAAACCATTGTCATCCAGTTCTACCCATTGTAGATGGAAACATTGTAATTATGTTATGAGTTGAGGACATGCAGAGATTTATGTTGTAATTTAAAGCACCACATGTAGATGGATTGTCAGGTTGAGCGGCCGAGGTTGAGGGCAGGGCCAAAGTTCAAAGTGCCTGACCTCTGACCCTTTTACCATGAGCCAAAATCACACAGCTGTCAATGTAGAGACCTGCTATCTGCAGTGAGACTCCACTGACAGACTCCACTCCACTTGCAGGGGAGAGATTGTATAGTCATAATTTAGATAGAGGAATTCATATGGTAACAACCCAATCAGAATCAGCATGACTATCCATTAAGTGCAAAAGATGTCTTGTTGGTGCAATTATATTCAAATAGGCTTTCACAGTCTGACACACAGGCTACAAACAAACACCATCTTACTTATAATGCAAAGGGACAGTGCAAGACATGCTATGGTTATTAAACTATATTTTGTTTACATATACACGTCTCACACACACACACACACACACACACACACACACACACACACACACACACACACACACACACACACACACAGAATTGATTCATGTTTGCAGAGTATGATAACATGATAACTGGTGCATAGATCATTACACAAAAACATATAGGCCTAAGCTGCAATTCAATTAAGCAGTTAAACACCGCAAAATGTCCACATGCATGAACAAGCTCAAATATTCAGGTGAAAATCTCCCCCTCCCCCTTCAGAGGGTTGTGGATGTTTTGTAGAATGGCATACTGCTGTTACAGAACTCCCAACAAGCTCCACACATTTCCATAATTACAGTGGGATAGTGATGAATTAGATTCTGCGTTCATCCATACAAAAGAGAAAGAGGAGCAGTGGAAGTGACAGCTTCATCCAGAAACATACTAGAAGATTCATGAGAACATTTCCATACACAAAACAAAGGAGATGAATGTGTAGAATATTCACTAAAGGCGTAATTACAATGATGTTTCTTCTGCTGCCTTGAAAGCTCTCGTCAGGGTCCTACTCTGAAAAAATGCAGAATTTGCCTCCATTGCCTCCACATTCATATTCTACCACTGACATGTATGGAAATTGACAATGGGAATGTTATGTTTATTTCCATTAGGCATCAAGGGATTCTCTATTTGGCACAAGGTTCAAACCGTTTTCTTTGTCGCTGCTAATTCACTGTTAATTGCTTTGACTAAATGAGAGTGGAGCTTGCTCCCTGTCTAAAGGGCAAGGGGCTTTTTGAGGCCCTTTAGGACAATTAGGCCACATTATGCTTCAGCTCTCTTGCTCTCTCTCTCTCTCCCCCTGTTTTACCAGGCACTGACTCTCAATCTGTTTCACCAGGCACTGACTCTCAATCTGTTTACCAGGCACTGACTCTCAATCTGTTTCACCAGGCACTGACTCTCAATCTGTTTTACCAGGCACTGACTCTCAATCTGTTTCACCAGGCACTGACTCTCAATATATTTTACCAGGCACTGACTCTCAATCTGTTTCACCAGGCACTGACTCTCAATCTGTTTTAGCAGGCACTGACTCTCAATCTGTTTCACCAGGCACTGACTCTCAATCTGTTTCACCAGGCACTGACTCTCAATCTGTTTCACCAGGCACTGACTCTCAATCTGTTTCACCAGGCACTGACTCTCAATCTGTTTTACCATGCACTGACTCTCAATCTGTTTCACCAGGCACTGACTCTCAATCTGTTTCACCAGGCACTGACTCTCAATCTGTTTCACCAGGCACTGACTCTCAATCTGTTTTACCAGGCACTGACTCTCAATCTGTTTCACCAGGCACTGACTCTCAATCTGTTTCACCAGGCACTGACTCTCAATCTGTTTTAGCAGGCACTGACTCTCAATCTGTTTCACCAGGCACTGACTCTCAATCTGTTTTACCAGGCACTGACTCTCAATCTATCTCTCTCTCTTCCTGTTTTACCAGGCACTGTTTCTTAAATCTCTCTCTCTTTCTCTCTCCCCCTGTTTTACCGACTCTCAATCTGTTTTACCAGGCACTTTGCTGCCACTTCATTTACCATATCCCCCCCACATAACCAAGCGGTGCACAATGCCTTTACCCTCATTGTCTGAGCAGTATACAGTGAACTACAGTTGTGAAGTTAGTGAGTATTGCCTTAGAATGGAGGCCAATGGTACACCCGTTCAAAATAACCAAAAACACATCTAATAGCACCAAAATACATGTTGTGCTTTGGGTACTCACCACAAGATCAAATATGAATCCATAGTTACGTGAAACGTCATTTTCAGAGTAAATCCCTACACCAAGTTACTTCCTTGTTTGCCTGTAGAGTGCTTCTGCTGTACACAGCGCATGCGCTGTATGTCGCATGCCTGGTGGCCATGTTTAGAAAGTAATTCCGGCTATGTATTTACCTTAAAAAAAGGATAATTTCTTCATATTTGGATTAATATTTCATCTCATGGTGAGTACCGAAGCACAACATGTATTTTGGCGCTATTAGATGTGTTTTTGGTTATTTTGAACGGGTGCACCATTGGCCTCCATTCTAAGGCGATACTTACTAACTTCATGACTGTAGCTCACTGTATTCTGCTCGGACAGTGATGGTAAAGGCATGGTGTACCTTGATTATGTGGGGGGATATGGCAAATGAGCTAAACTCCCGAAAAAGTGGCGTATCCCTTTAATCTCTCTCTCTCTTTCCCTGTTTTACCAGGCAGGCATGGACTCTCAATCTCTCTCTCTATCTATCTCTCTCTCTCTCTCTCTCTCTCTCTCTCTCTCTCTCTCTCTCTCTCTCTCTCTTCCTCCCTGTTTTACCAGGCACTGACTCTTAATCTTTTTTGACACACTTTGGGTCTATTGTTATCAACCAGAGTGGACATTTATTATGGTCCTAATCTGGGGCTCTGGAACACATCACTCCGATTCTTAGCCCGACAATAGTCCTCGGCACGAAGGAGGAAAAATATAAAAATGGATACATTTGCAGCGGGATAGACAGCATTTGCCTGATGGTTGGGAAGAGCGAATTCACTGCCCAGAATAATAAAGGGGTAATTTTTAAAAATAATCCCCCCCTCTGGATTCTTCTCCCATTTTCTCCCCAATTGTACTTGGCCAGTTCCCCCTGCTGTCCCGGTCGCTGCTCGACCTCCTCCGCCGATTTGGGGAGAGTTGTAGAATAGCACATGCTTCCTCCGATACATGTGCAGTCGCCAGCCGCTTCTTTCCACCTGACAACGAGGAGTTTCACCGGCACAACATAGCACATGTAAAGATCATGCTATTCCCCTCAACCCCCCCCCCGAGCAGGCGCTCTAACTGACCAGAGGAGGCGCTAGTGCAACGACCAGGACACATACCCTTAATCTGGTTTCCCATCCCAATTGTGCCTGTATGGACGCCCAACCAAGCCGGAGGTAACACAGGGGTTTGAACCTACAACCCTTGTGTTGATAGGCAGGGAATCTACCCGGACGCCCATAAATGGGTAAAGGTTGAAGGCTTGTGTTTCCCTTGACTGAGTGAAGATAACACAGCTGTTAGGTGGAGAAACTCCATCCCCGGAGAGACGGATGTTTAACTAGGTGCTGATAGATTCATAAACAAAAGAGTGGTGTGCAGCGGACGCACCAGAATCAGCTCAAGTCGTTGTTGACGGTGGTCACGCCTGTTTGAGCATGCCTCTCAACACATGTGCCTGTAAACCTGCATCATACTTTTTTTATAATAGCATCAGGTATTGAATTATTCATAGGGGTTACATTTCGGTCATAATAAGAGCTTTACTGTCTCCCCTCCCCCGCATGCAGAAACCTCACCCAACCTTTTTCCTTAAGATGTCACCCCTCTTGGCTTCCTGAGTGACAGAACACATGTCCACGCTTCTCCTTATCCTGCTGAGCGCGCAGCTTTCCCCCTGCCAACAACACTATTCCAGACATCCTGGAATAGACCCATGAGGGTTACCTTACCGCCCGCAGCCGCCGCCCGCCGCCACAGCCAGGAGGATCACAAGCTTTGCTAATCATGTTCACTGCTTTGACTTTTGTTGTTTCACTCGCGCTCTAGCCTTATAGTTTCTGTTCTCTCAGAAATTGGGTTGAAATTGAAATTTGGTTCTTGTATTTTATGGCGCCTTAGGGTGCAATCGCTCTTGCTGTTTTTTTCCCGTAAAGTGGTTTACTTTGTTGCATTTATTTTGTATTTGGTTCGTTTAGGTTCACAACACCCAATTAAAAGTGCTTGCAAACAAAAGTCACATGGACTCACACATGCATACGAACTCACTCTCATGCACAGCCTTTAACACATCCAGAAGCATAGTATACTACATGCTATCCACCTTATTTCTAGCTGCCATGATGCCTGATGGGTGCTTCTTCCGTTCCGGTGTAATTTTTACACTGTTTTAACTTGACAAAAAAAACGTCTATGAGGATTTTACAGCAGAGCCATTCTGCTCTACAGCCGTGTCGTTCGGGTGCTGGGATAACGTAACCCAGCAAGCATGGACGGACCCGGACGAATCGAGAGAGCCCAATCGGGGCCAGCTCAAGTCATATCATGACGAGTCAGATCTGGCCCAGATTATCATTGTATAATCACTATCCAACTAATTTCACTCACCGGTCACCACTGAAACATCCATGAGGCTAACTGAATGGTTGCAATCAATCACGTATTTCTCAGCCTGGGCTATGTATTTATCCAAAATCCGAGTGATCAGCACTTGCGTTGCATGTGGACAATCTGCGCTGATTAACAAACTGTTTGTGGAGGTGGGACTTCGAGGAGATGAATTGCGGGGAAACCTGCAATTGTCTGCAATGTGTTTCGGGGTTCTTCTTCTTACACAGATTGTAGACGGTTACACTGATGTCCGATCCAAGACTTGACGCCAACGTTTTAAATATAAAACAAGTTTCTGCAATAATCCTACATAGGCTATATTCGTGTCTCGTATAGCCTAACAGGAGCACTGGGTAAACAAACGCCCGCGGGTGACACTTGTAAATTTTGAAGGAATTCCTCAATGATTCTTCGAGATTAAAGTTTGAATTAAATTAGCTTTCGTTTTTATTAAAACTGTCCCGACTCCATGGATGTATACAGTACATGGATGTATACTGGTATAAAAAGAACAAGGGGTCCATGTTTTGAAAGGGTAGGCTATATTACACCAACGTACAGCAGATAATTTCAGCGAACAGGTAGCGTAGCGGTAGGATTGCCCCACACGGGGCGGTATTATATTTTTTGAAAATGTAGCATAAATTGTTAATCTGGACATAATTATAGCTTTATGTATAAAGTTGCTGAATATAAACTGTGTACATAGCAGAATAACTGAACATGCCCATTCATGGTAACGGTCATATTTCGACGTCTGCTTGACGTTCCCCCATAGACGTCTAAATCATCCCCAAATCACCCTGTGATCCGGCCTAGTCCTGAACGTCACTGAAACACGTCATCACAACGTTATTATGACGTAATTTTGCTTGCTGGGAATACATTGTGGGTAGTCGGCTACTGTGGCTAATGCTAACGGCTAGAGTAATAGTTACTTTACATGGCAGTAAAACACCACTGAATGACCAAATTGATTTAACTTTTAACCATTTCGAGTAACACTGTTTCCATACGGACCCGCAGCGTTGGTTAGTTGTTTATAACGTGACTATATTTATAACTTTTATAACGTGCTCCAGCTTCCGGTTTATAATTCGGGTCTGCAGCCGAGTACAAAGGCTGCAGAAGAAGCCTGCATGACTCATTGTTGCAAGCTGCAACAATGAGTCACGTTAAACCGGACCTTCTTCCCAAAATTATTTTTTACAGTGGGGTATTCAAAAATAAGGTGGATAAGATTCATGAGAACATCTTCTCCTTCCTCATCGTAGCTAACCTATTGTAGCTTTTGTACTTCAGCGCCTGCTTGCAAATACTGCACACAGACACACACTCACACTCACACCCACACCAACTCACACACAGACTCACACTCACGCTCACACCCACACGAACTCACACACAGACACACACACACTCACGCCCACACCCACACTAACTCACACACAGACACACACTCACGCTCACAACCACACTAACTCACACACAGACACACACTCACGCTCACAACCACACTAACTCACACACAGACACACACTCACGCTCACACCCACACTAACTCACACACACACACACTCACGCTCACACCCACACTAACTCACACACAGACACACACTCACGCTCACAACCACACTAACTCACACACAGACACACACTCACGCTCACACCCACACTAACTCACACACAGACACACACTCACGCTCACACGCACACTAACTCACACACAGACTCACGCTCACAACCACACTAACTCACACACAGACACACACTCACGCTCACACCCACACTAACTCACACACAGACACACACTCACGCTCACACCCACACTAACTCACACACAGACACACACTCACGCTCACACCCACACTAACTCACACACAGACTCACGCTCACACCCACACTAACTCACACACAGGTCGAGTGGCAATAAATATGCTGGCCCTGCGTTTGTTCCTCCCAGTTGGGGGGAATGCAATGAAGTTAAAGCTTTATTTATAACACAATTCAGTGTAGGGCGTGTGGCGTGTGGCCAGGTCCAAGACTCCCCCTGAGTGTCTGTGTGTAAATCTGACTTGGGATCAGATTCTGGCTCCCCGGACTTTTGACAGTGTCTGCAGCCTAATGGGGTTAGCACCGAGGTAAGTGCATCAGTTTGACCCACTTGACAATCGGTCAAATCAAAGCGTTTAGCTCGGATGTTTCAACAAATAAACTGTGCGTTGTACAATCATTTGATTTCATTCCAAGAAACATAGAGGAAAAAAAACGACACCTAGTCTTACGAAATGGTATACAAATTCCAATTATGGTGCTTATAAATAAAGGAGAGAAAAGTAACTTATGTGCCCAGTTGACTTTTCACAGACTTGGATACTCCATTTTAGAGATATTGAATCATGTACATTTTGGAAATTATTATTTTTCTTATACACCCACCACCTTCTGTCTTTTTCATATTAATTTGGATGTGAAATCGTACTTCAAAGCATTCATAGTGGGATGTTTCACTTCATTGTAACATGCTTTGATTAACAAATTATATGCCTCTCTTTTCACTGGTTCCCCCGCCATTAGCAGCTTTTGGTGGAATGTAAAACTGGATGTGTGTTTGTACTTGAAGCGCTGATGAAAGGGTAGAGTGGCTCAAATCAGCTAACATTCAGGTAGGATGTTTTGATAAATAATGTAGCATCTGCTCTAGTTAAAGGAAAACTGTTATTTTCAACCTGAGCCTTGTGGGCATTCCAGTGAGTAAAAACACACAAACACTTTCAAGTTGAAGCAACAAAATCCCACTCATCTGCTTGTGCCGATATGACCTGAATGCAGCAGAAGATACTGGCAGCCAGCAAAGTGAGCAAGGAAGTGTGCGGCAAAAAGTCGTCAAGATGTGTAATTGCAGCGTGTGTTATTGTGTTGATAGTGTGTGTTTTACTCAGATTCAGGGTTTGAATCTTTGAGTTTGGTCCCTTTGGAGAGCAACGGCCTCTTGCATCCTGAGATATGCGTTGCTCTATTTGGAGTAATTGATGAAATTTTGATCAAAATCAATTGGCAAAAACTAGGAAAATAGGTTGAAATACTTAGCAACCCTCTCTTTTGCTTTTCAAAATTGTTTGTTTTGTTGATTAGTGCTGGATGTGGGTTTACACGGGATGGATAGTGGTGCGTTCAATACAGGTCTCTGCTCTCATTTCGTTCCCTGCCTGCCAGGGTGATAGTCCCAGGTGCCAGTGGAGGTGCCCTTGCTGCCCCTGCACCCACATCCAGCATCTGCATTCTTTGATAAAGGTCAGTCCTGCTCCACAGCACCTTCCTCCATGCACAGCGCAGCAGCATTAAGACTAGAAATCGATAGCGCTCACAGTGAGAGGAGCTAAGGTTGCATCGAGCACGATGAGGGGGTTTGCAAAGGCTGTAGGAGATGAGAAAAGCTGTCGGCTTTTAGGCCTTTTTTTCTGCTGTTGTCTGACTTTTCCTGCCTGAAACAATAACGGAAGACATATGAGGCTGTCTGATGTGTTTGCAAAGTCTCCAGTGTAGAACACTGATTTGAATGTGTGAATTCAGCTTAGGGCACTTTATGTCTGGCCAATATACAAAATGCTCGCTGAGCAACCCTAAAGGCAGATGGGGGTCAGTAAAGGTGAGGCAGTCTCAGTCTTTTTCATTGGATTTTCTGTTGATGCAGTTTGAGTTTCTGAACGGGGCTTTCTTTACTTTGTCTGTTCAGCCATGGTGGCTATCGTTGCTCATGCTAACTCGCCACGTCTGCTTTTCATTCCAAACAAACTGCTGTTGCTGCTGCTGGAAACATAAAACACATTTTTCCTCTGAAAGACCTAGCAGACCCCGGGTGTTTAAAGACCTAGCAGACCTGGGTGTTTAAAGACCTAGCAGACCTGGGTGTTTAAAGACCTAGCAGACCCCGGGTGTTTAGAGAGCTAGCAGACCCCGGGTGTTTAGAAAGACCTAGCAGACCCCGAGTGTTTAAAGACCTATCAGACCCGAGTGTTTAGAAAGACCTAGCAGACCCCGAGTGTTTAAAGACCTAGCAGACCCCGGGTGTTTAGAAAGACCTAGCAGACCCCGAGTGTTTAAAGACCTATCAGACCCCGAGTGTTTAGAAAGACCTAGCAGACCCCGAGTGTTTAAAGACCTAGCAGACCCCGGGTGTTTAGAAAGACCTAGCAGACCCCGAGTGTTTAAAGACCTAGCAGACCCCGAGTGTTTAGAAAGACCTGGCAGACTCCGGGTGTTTAAAGACCTAGCAGACCCCGAGTGTTTAGAAAGACCTAGCAGACCCCGAGTGTTTAAAGACCTAGCAGACCCCGGGTGTTTAAAGACCTAGCAGACTCCGGGTGTTTAAAGACCTAGCAGACCCCGGGTGTTTAGAGACCTAGCAGACCCCGGGTGTTTAAAGACCTAGCAGACCCCGAGTGTTTAAAGACCTAGCAGACTCCGGGTGTTTAAAGACCTAGCAGACCCCGGGTGTTTAAAGACCTAGCAGACCCCGAGTGTTTAAAGACCTATCAGACCCCGAGTGTTTAAAGACCTAGCAGACCCCGGGTGTTTAGAAAGACCTAGCAGACCCGAGTGTTTAAAGCCCCATTCAGTAACTTTTCCAACTGCGCCCTCTGCGTGCATTAGTATCGATAACGATATCGCCGTTCAAAGTCAACAAAACACAGCGCCAGAAAGCTCTATGTACATGTTGTGACATCGGGTACTCACCACGTGATGAAATAATAATCCATAGTTCCGTGAAACATCATTTTCGTAGCAAATCCGAATCGAGTTACTTCCTTGCTTTCAGGCAGACAGCGCTTACGCTGTACAGTGCATGCGCACATCCTTTTCTTTTTTTCGATTTTATTGACACGGGACGCTGACAGCAAACTGCTTAGTCCCAGTGCTGGCCAATGGAGGGCGGTGTGGGATAAATAAAGCCGAGAGTCTCCCTATTACCAGTCAATCTACCATGTCCTGTGACTAAAAAGCAGTTATATTTCAGTGAAAAATGTCAAAAATCTTACTGATTGGGGCTTTAAAGACCTAGCAGACCCCGGGTGTTTAAAAACCTAGCAGATCCCGGGTGTTTAAAGACCTAGCAGACCCCGGGTGTTTAGAAAGACCTAGCAGACCCCGGGTGTTTAAAGACCTAGCAGACCCCAGGTGTTTAAAGACCTATCAGACCCGAGTGTTTAGAAAGACCTAGAAGACCTAGCAGACCCCGGGTGTTTAAAGACCTATCAGACCCCGAGTGTTTAGAAAGACCTAGCAGACCCCGAGTGTTCAGAAAGACCTAGCAGACCCCGGGTGTTTAGAAAGACCTAGCAGACCCCGAGTGTTTAGAAAGACCTAGCAGACCCCGAGTGTTTAGAAAGACCTAGCAGACCCTGAGTGTTTAGAAAGACCTAGCAGACCCCGGGTGTTTAGAAAGACCTAGCAGACCCCGGGTGTTTAAAGACCTAGCAGACCCCGGGTGTTTAAAGACCTATCAGACCCGAGTGTTTAGAAAGACCTAGCAGACCCCGAGTGTTTAAAGACCTAGCAGACCCCGGGTGTTTAAAGACCTATCAGACCCAGAGTGTTTAGAAAGACCTAGCAGACCCCGGGTGTTTAGAAAGACCTAGCAGACCCCGAGTGTTTAGAAAGACCTAGCAGACCCGAGTGTTTAGAAAGACCTAGCAGACCCCGGGTGTTTAAAGACCTAGCAGACCCCGGGTGTTTAAAGACCTAGCAGACCCCGG
Organism: Poromitra crassiceps; assembly: GCF_964638095.1. Taxonomy (NCBI): domain Eukaryota; kingdom Metazoa; phylum Chordata; class Actinopteri; order Beryciformes; family Melamphaidae; genus Poromitra; species Poromitra crassiceps. The sequence goes on along the minus strand of NC_139625.1, from coordinate 41,940,776 downwards.
GTGTTTAAAGACCTAGCAGACCCCGGGTGTTTAAAGACCTAGCAGACCCCGGGTGTTAGAAAGACCTAGCAGACCCCGAGTGTTTAGAAAGACCTAGCAGACTCCGGGTGTTTAAAGACCTAGCAGACCCCGAGTGTTTAGAAAGACCTAGCAGACTCCGGGTGTTTAGAAAGACCTAGCAGACCCGAGTGTTTAGAAAGACCTAGCAGACTCCGGGTGTTTAAAGACCTAGCAGACCCCGGGTGTTTAAAGACCTAGCAGACCCCGAGTGTTTAGAAAGACCTAGCAGACCCGAGTGTTTAGAAAGACCTAGCAGACTCCGGGTGTTTAAAGACCTAGCAGACCCCGAGTGTTTAGAAAGACCTAGCAGACTCCGGGTGTTTAAAGACCTAGCAGACCCCGGGTGTTTAAAGACCTAGCAGACCCCAAGTCTTTAGAAAGACCTCTGCATACCCCTGCTGTGTTTTTTTTGTGTGTTTTTTTCTGCAGTGTTAACCTTCTGCCTGCTGTGGGTGCTCTGTGCGTTTTTTTTTTGTTTTTTTTTGTGTGTGTGTTTGGTTTTGTGTTTTGCTGTTGTTGTTTTTGTGGAGATTGTGTGTGTTGTGTTGTGGGTGGCTGGGGACGGAGGGCATGTTATTTGTTATTGCATTCTTTGCTGGCTGTTTACCCCTCTGATGGCTAAAAAATGAATAAACATACTTAAGAAAAAAAAAAAAAAAAAGACAGACCTAGCAGACCCCGAGTGTTTAGAAAGACCTAGCAGACTCCGGGTGTTTAAAGACCTAGCAGACTCCGGGTGTTTAAAGACCTAGCAGACCCCGAGTGTTTAAAGACCTAGCAGACTCCGGGTGTTTAGAAAGACCTAGCAGACTCCGGGTGTTTAAAGACCTAGCAGACCCCGGGTGTTTAGAAAGACCTAGCAGACCCCGGGTGTTTAGAAAGACCTAGCAGACCCCGGGTGTTTAGAAAGACCTAGCAGACTCCGGGTGTTTAGAAAGACCTAGCAGACTCTGGGTGTTTAGAACATGAAAATGAAAAGGTCATTTCACAGTCACAAAACTCTGCTTTTTCATTTTTCAAAGCTTAAGCTACAGTATGCAGCCAGCCTCCCTGCCTAGAGAGCTGCCATGTTATGACGATATTATATCTTTACCTGTAAATATCTGTGAATCATTTATATTCTTTACATCTTATTTGTTCGAATCTATTACATGTTACTTGAGCACCAATCGCGCCAAGACAATTTCCTAGTATGTGAAAACATACCTTGGCCAATAAAATAATTCTGATTCTGATTCTAAAGCAGCAAGTCCCCTCTCCTGGGCCGCCACTGAAGGATTCTGTGGCTACCCACCTCTCCTCATAGAAGACCAAGGAGGAGGCGTAGGCTATTCTCTGTCGCTCAAATTCTGTCTTCAAAAGGCTAGTAATTAGCCGCTACAAGGTATGTTAGCTGGTAGAATGGCTAGCTAGCCATTCGACTAACATAGTACCGTGAGAGGAAGCCGATGGAGATGTAGGCTGTTTTCTGTCGCTCAAAACGAAGGCTAGGCCATCCGTGCTGATGCAGTTTAGACAAAAGTTAGCTGGTAGAATAAGAAGTATCATTAGCAAAAACTAATTGGGTTAGAATGTAGACACGAAGTCTGCAGTGGACTGAATAAAGCTGGAAAGACGGTGGCAGGTGCACGAGGCCTATTTATGGCCATGGGAGTCACGTCATATAGGCATATCAGTCACCTGCCCGTGGGCCAAGACGTGACTTGGGTGGTGGTAAAACATTGTATAAATCCAATTTATTCAGCAGCACTGCCCAAGCCAGCTTGGTAGCACATGAGTAAGAACTTAAGTTTGAAATGAAGTAAAACCCTTACGAAGACTAAGATGGTTGGAGGAGAGGTGATGGTATCTTACCAGGCAGTGGATTATTTCTTCTCTTTTTTGCAGTCCCGTCCCGTCCCGTCATGTCCCGTCATGTCCCGTCATGTCCCGTCATGTCCTGTCATGTCATGTCCTGTCATGTCCCGTCATGTCCCGTCATGTCCTGTCAGTGGTTTTGTGGGGTGAGCGAGTGGCCAGGACAAGAGCTGGAGGCTATACAGTAGCATTTAAGGAAGACCCATTGAGCCCCAGAGTGACACAGGATTATTTCGATATGATCTCACTTCATGGATTTGACAAAAGCACAGTACTTTGAAGTCAAAGAAAAGAAGTCAGTGGCTCCACATCTCCTTCTGCCACGAATCACAAAAGGGGCTGTTGTAGCATTCACAGCCCTAAGTTCACATTTTTCTTCCTCGCTGCTTTGATTATCAGGCTTGTATAGCAGCCTTGTAACTGCTCCCCCCTCCCCAGCCCTCCATCCCTGCAGTGGGGGTGTTCTTTCTTTCTTTGGCTTAGAAACACATTGAACTGATACTAGCTGCAACCTCACTCCAGTTTTTACTCTATACACACTATACACACACAGTCCCGGGGCTACTCCTCTACCCTCCCCCCCCCCCCCACCCCGTGTTTCAGGCTGGACCAACGTGCTCTGCAGGCAGCTCAGGGGGACCTGCTTTAGGGGGGAACCGGCTTCTCCACATTTATTCCCAGGGTGCTGCAGCAGAAAATGCGCCAGAATGCATCAGTAGTTCCTCATTCCCCTCATCCCATCCCTGCACGTCACGCCCGCCCCTCACCACCCCCACCACCTCCCTCCCTCCCTGAACATCACACCCACCCCTCACCACCCCCAACACCTCCCTCCCTCCCTTCCTCCCTCCTTCCCTCAAGCCTCTTCCTCCTCCGCTCCTCTGTGGTGCAACCCGGGAGGCATGATCTCCACATTCACATTTTATAGTCACATTCACGTTTTTAAAGGGTCTCTATCCCTCTCTGTGGGACATTATGTGGTGTAATAGGAGAGTTTTCACACATTTTTTGGAATTGCCCTAAATTACAAGTATTTTGGGAAAAGGTAATGAGGGATATAGGAGAGATTTTTGATTTGGACAGATCATTTGAACCACAGCAGCTAATTCTACGTTAGGGGAAAACAAATTGTATATGCTGAGAGCTCTTGGTGTTAATATCCCATAAACATTAAAATAAACTGGCTTACACCCCATCCACCCACCTTGGACCAATGGCCTCAAACACTCAAAATCATGAACTGTATGGAAAATATAATGGCCAGACTACAACTCCGGATGGACATTTATTTTCAAAAATAGGCTTCTGTCATAAAATGTATCTAGCAAAGGGACCATATTGTAAACATTGAATTGGACAAGTTGGGGTGAATGTCAAAGTGAAACATAGAAAAGGATATTCCTTCTTCTATCCTTTGTTTTTGTATTGTTTTTTTTTTTTTATACCAATAGTATTTGTGTATGTTGTGCTGTATGAGACTTATTGTCAAGTGGCTCTATTTGTGTTCAAACTTCAAACCTGAATTAACATAGGCAGTGCCTCATGCATAGCCTGGATAAACCCAGCCTCCACGTGACCTCTATGTGCTATCAGTCACACTTGTGACTGATAGCACATAGATAGAGGTCACGAGGACGCTGGGTTTACCCAGGCTACCTCATGCATGGAAGGAGGACTTTTACAAAGCCAGCGGTAATTCTGAGATTAATTATGATTAAAAAAACACATAGGCTAATGTTATTTTGGGATGCGGTGTCTATACTTAAATTGGATCTCTGGTTCAGATACTGCCGTCACTGATTCATAGTTGCTGAGCAGCATCTTCAGTCCTAAAAAGCCAATTGCTGATTAGTGCCGCTAATGACGCTTTGATGAGCTGGCGTGATGGTGTCTCTTAAGGAGAGAGATGAGCTGGCGTGATGGTGTCTCTTAAGGAGAGAGATGGCACCAGAGAGACGAGCAGATGAGGCTGGGTGCAGAGAGGAGACGCCTCCTAATCAGCCGGCGGAAATCTTCATTTTGCATCCCGCCTCTGTCCTCCACTGCTTTGTTCTCCGTCTCGCTTGGTGTCACTTCCCCCGGGAAAACGTTCCGGCCCTCGGGGGCATCGCTAGCCCAACTCCAGGATGTCTCCATGATAGTCGGAGACGGGCGCTACGCTCAGCTCCTGTCAGACGTGTTTGTGTGTGCGTATGTGTAGGTGTGTGTTTGTGTTTGTGTTTGTGTGTGTGTGTGTGTGTGTGTTATTCCACCCTGATGCATCTGAGCCGGTGGGAGAGAGTGGGTTCACTGAGGAGAGGAAATAGATCTTTTTGTTTTCCTCCTAATCCTCCCTGTTGATATTGGAGTGGCAGACTTGCAGACTGACTTGCAGTTTGCCAGTGCCATACTGTCCTGGATCATGATATTTACATCAAACTCAAAAGGAGGGGTGTGTGTGTGTGTGGAGGGGGGTCCCTTATGCAGAGCGTGCCACATCCCTGAAGAGGCTGAGAAATGAATGTGGTAATAGCATAGCAATCCCTCCCACTTACGCTCACAACAGGGAATGCTGTCTGATAACTTCAAGCCCCGAGGATTTGGGCAGACGGCACAATGCAAATCATGGCAGGAGAACTTGCATCATGTCATGGCATCTTGACAGGAAGATGCAGACACAGAGCCGAGGCCGCAGAGAGGCGTAAACAAGCTGAGGTTAAAGGTCTTTAGGTCTCGATTCAGCAGAACTTGCACCTTGAATGCATTTCTGTAGAGATACATTCCACATTGGTACACTGTCTTATCATGCTTCTTGTAGAGTTGTGATGTTTTTGTCACTTGAAATTTTCACTTTCTCCTTCTCTAATGGGATGTGACATGTTTTTTTTATACATCCATCTGGGTTTCTTTGGCTCACCCATGGAGCTTCTTCTTCTTCTTCTTCTTCTTCTTCTTCTTCTTCTTCTTCTTCTTCTTCTTCTTCTTCTTCTTCTTCTTCTTCTTCTTCTTCTTCTTCTTCTTCTTCTTCTTCTTCTTCTTCTTCTTCTTCTTCTTCTTCTTCTTCTTCTTCTTCTATGCAAATATTTTTAAACTTACAACCTCAACCCCCAATTGTACATTTCATCTGCACCATCATGTATTGAATCTTAAATGGATATTTGTCTACTGTTGCTGACTATAGTACTGCAATCCACCGACCGGCCATTTCTTTAGGCCGATACTGATATGCAATCCAATATTATCCCACTCATATTGCTCAATACTGATATACAATATGCACTTTTGTAAGAATCTTAGTGCAAATGCTGGTGCAAAACAGGTTAAGCTTTTCAGACAAGCACAGTTTCTACTAACTGATACAAATGCGCACTAAAAATAATATCAGACCAATACTGTCATTGCTTTATAAATTGTCAGATACTGATAGTCTGATGATATATAGTGCATCCCAAACTGTATGTCTGGAATTGACCAATTAATATGTGAGGTTCTGTTTGCAGTTGCGCTTGACCCATAGTTGGTGCAGCTGGCCAACCTGCAGGCTATGGCAGAGTCTGGACACGATAAAGGCTTGGGAGGTGGGGAGACATTGTGTGTGTGTGTGTGTGTGTGTGTGTGCGCGTGCATGCGTGTGTGTGTGTGTGTGTGTGCTGTCCAGTTTGGCAAACACAGTGTGCCCATGCCACCCCTCTGGGGTGCAGAGCTGTCATGTTGAGGGAGCTGGTGAGAGATGAGGAGGTTACGCTGGCTGGGATCTCCGCAGCCGAGGCACGGCCTCCCGGAGCTCTTTCTCTCTCCAACACTCAGCCTAATCTGCTGCACTATCTGCCCTTTCATTTCCCTCTCCTTTTCTTCTGTCCATGTTCCTCTGTCTCTTATCGTGTCGGGGGCCGCTGCTCCTGCTCAATTTGCCCTCCCCTAGCTGCATTTGTCTCCTGGTTTTATCTCTCCCAACCTAACGCTATTCTTAAAGGGATAGTTCACATGTTTTAAAGTCTAGCCCTATTTGCTACTTACCAATGATGATGCTGATTGGTAGAGTTCTTTCTCAGCACAATCCATCCTGTTAGTAGCTCTGGAAAGTTGGGAAAAAAAACTAATGCAAGGTCAATGGGGTCACGCTCCTTCCTGTATGTATAAGCTGACTGAAGCTCACTGAAATGTACTTTGTGTGACTGTGGATGAGATTTTAGTGAGCCTCAGTCAGCTTGTACATACAGGACCGTGACCCCATTGACCTTGTATTCGTGTTTGCCCAACTTTCCAGAGCTACTATGAGGAACAGCATGGATTGTGCTGAGAAAGAACTCTACCAATCAACATCATCATTGGTAAGTAGCAAATAGGGCTAGACTTTAAAAAATTTAAAGCAGCCCAGCCAGAATAAAATGTCGTCGTTGTACATTTCTGGAATCCACAGATACAATATGAACATTTCGGAACAAAAATACATTGCATATTACGTTTCTTTCTATCTAGCTACGTTATATCTAATTATAAAACGGCTCTCTCAAATCAAGCAATCTGATTGGTTCACAGCCATTGTATAATTCCAGTAACCGAGTTCAATAACCCATGGCCATGGGTTATTGGTTGCCATGGCAACTCTCTTACTAAGAGAGTAATAATAAGGCTTACCTCAAATGACAACGTAGAAAAAAAAATGGCGGAGACAGCTGTCAGATCCTTGTGAATCGATCTTCGCTTATAACTTTACTAATACTTCGCAGAAAATGATGTTTTGTACAAGAATAGATGCGGGCTAATGTCTTCTTTGCAAAATAAAGGCTGTTAACCCCGCATTTAACCCCGCATTTAACCCCGTAACGTTAGTTGGTGTCGGCTTTGCAGAAAGCATTCAGCTTCTCAGCAAGCGCTGAGAATGCAGCGCTGCGGCTCGAGCTGCCTGTCGGGGATTCCAGAAAGCTCTCAGCTACTCAGCAAGCGCCAGGATTGGCCAATGTCAACTTCAGTCTCCAGAACGATCCAATCAAATCACCCGCATGTTCTTGCGGTCCCGCCTTACAGTAGTGTTTCAACTGACTCTATCAGAATGACATGCCAGTCGGAGTCGGACTTATAGTATTATTATTATTATTATATTATCATACTTGGAAACCGTTTTATAAAAGCAATATAGCACTCGAGCTGCGTGTGTTGTGGAATATATCCCCCTGCTCAGCAGTTATCCCACTCGGCCTGCGGCCTCGTGGGATAACAGCTGATCAGGGGGATATATTCTTCACAACACACTGGCTCTCATGCTATATTGCTTAAATATACGTTATATAAGTCTGAGTCTAACCACTGTCCCCTGTTGTAAAATGCCAACCTTTTTAGAAATGTATTTTATGTTAATATTTCATATCCTGGTTTTCAGACATGTGAAATGTCGTTTTATTCTGGCGGGATGTCTCATGCAACCTTTCTTGAATTTTTGTCTTCAATTCTATTTTTTTTGTATCCTCTTTTTTCCTCCCCTCCCTTTTAGCTCAGTCTTAATTTCTTTTCATTTGAATCGTCTAATTTCCATTCTAACCCCGACTCCCCTCCTCACCCCCCCCCCCCCCATTCCTCCTCCCCCCGATTCATATTTATTATTTAAACCCTCAGCAGTTCCTCCGGATACGCCTTCCCCTCTTTATGGATGCTGGCCTACTTCTGTCTCAACCTGTAATTGTGCTTTGGATTGAGTGCTATTCACAACTCAGTGGGTAGACATCTCTCATAATGTCACAGGAGTGCGGATGAGGTGTAACACTGCTTTGGAGGTAAATTGGTTCTGCATAATTGTCGAATGCTCAATGTTTTAATATATTTAGAGTGTGTATTTATGCTTTATATAGTCAGGGTTGGGAGGTCGCTGGAAGTACGCTGGGGAGCGCTGATCTCAGCGCACAATAGGCAAGGAAGCAGTCTGAAAGTAACGTTAGCTCAGTGCGGTAGCTAGCTTGATAGCTGACAGCTAACATTAGCTAACAACACACATACAGTGATTTAGCTCAACACTCACCAGAAATATTAAGTGTCTAGCCAATCTGCTCCCACAATTGAGCCTTTCTGTCTCTGTTGTGATAGTTTCTCCATATGATTAGTTGCCTGAAAAGGAGCACCCGACACCAGCGTCTTTCTGAAAAGTTAAAATATTTTCAGCTGGAAGCGCTGGGAGCTGGCACACAAAAACTCTGGAGTGCTCTGAAAATAGACACTGGGCGCAGCACACTTTCTCGACGTCCGTGTGCGCCCGCATATGTTCTCCCCTCGTTGGAAACAAAGACGCTGGAGCTGATGAAAAGAAGCCAGATGGACACACGGCCTTACTTGTTCCTCAGGAGGACATAAAAACAGTTCATTTCAGACCTTATGTATTGGTTACAGCAGGCTTTCGGCCAATCTATCTTGTGTCACCTGTTTCTCATGAATAATAATTATATTTACCTCTTCAGATTACAGTGCACTGATATCTGGTCCACAGCTCGGCTGCTGCGTGGCCTCGCTGATGATGTCAGATATTGTGACATCACAATTACAGTGACATCACTGATGATGTCATAGACATTGTGACATCATCAGTGGGACAAAAACTTAAACAAACAGACAAACAGAGGCCATTGCTCCCTTTTTATGTTGATGATGATGATGATAGTAGCCTATATATAGCCCAGTGATTCTTATTCTTAACCTTTTTCATATCAAAGACCTAGGGATGGACACAATTAATCGAAGCTCGATTACTTGGTCGTTAAGGATTTACTCGAGCATGTGAAAATGTACTCGATCAAAACAAAACAAAAAGCAACGTGCATTCTTTGAGTAGAACGGTGTTTTCAAATCATTTTTCAATGATCCTCCTGAGGGCGCAATGATATCACTGTAACAGACTGTTCAGTGTGTCTGCGAGGCTCTGTGTTTGTCCCCTTGAGAGTTGCCGTAGAACAGGAAGTGTGGGGAAGAAGAGTGAAGCTTGTTGTTGACAAGTGTACTAGCCAAAACCAGATTGCTAGGTGACCTGTCTTTACAGCTAGCGTTAGCTGTCTGAGAATAAATGTGGAAGCGTATCATAACGTTGCAGCCTGACTCTCTCGTTTATTGTTTTATTAACAAAGTCTAAGTAATAGGTGGACCCGGACACTCGGCTATATCACTATAGCCCTTTTCAGACAAGTCATAAGAAAGGAGGAGATACTGCCGTACTGTGAATCGAACACAACGACATCAATGCTCTATCACTTCAACAGTGTTCATTTGGATAAATTGGCTGGATCCTCTTCCTCAAACCTGGAGCATGGTGATCAGCTCAGCGACGAAGAGGAAGAGTTGCGATGCACGACGAGCAGAAAAAATAACCCAATCGATCTGCGGGGTTATAGAAAAAGACATGATGGGCCCTATTCTCCCACAGGCCTTCGGCGCTAAAACGGGCCTTAAACGCAAAAAAACGTGCCTTGCGCCTGTTTTGGGACGATATCAATATGGCTTTACGCTGCCAAATGCGCTTTAGGCCGAATGGGCGTGGCGCAGTCCCAGAATGGGCCAAAGTGGGCGTGTCGGCGCTAAATACCTATCTTCCGAGCTGGCGTTAATTTAGCGCCTTGCGCCTTTGAAAAGCAGGCCTATTCCTCCCCTCTCTCCTCTGTCACCCTTACCTGTGTCACTCTCTCCCTCTCTCCTACTGACAGGAGCAGGCATTGGTGTGCGTTTACCAGTTTATTGTGAAATAAATCCTTCCGCGTTGAGTTACTGTCACAAGCCTGTGTGACAACGCGTCCAGCCTGGGTAAAACAACTCCGTGTACCGCTTTGAGGCTGCAGGCAGTCTGACAGGCACAATACGACTGTCTCTCTCTGACTGCCTGTGAATGCCCCAGCATGCAATTGGGTACTCAATTTCGCTACTAAATAGCAACTAAATGAGGCGAAATAGATATAAAAGGTCGATCTAAAATAATGTGTAATGGTAACACAGCCTGCAATTGTAGAACATTTCAATATTGGACCAAATAAATAATCGAAATTAAAACACCACCCTAAGTGAAACATATATGTCCTCCTGGGCCTATATATATCCTTTGTCGATTTAACGTCATTTAGATAAGTGTCAGAGGAACGCGCTTCAGAACGCGCTTCTACTGTCATGTGCTATACTGTGATGTCCGCTCCAATAACTTTGCCCAACTTCACATTTAGTTTTACAATAAAAACACATTTATGCAATGACTTTACATAATGTAGGGTATATTTATGTGCATCATTCTACCTGCAGCAGGGGAGAGAAAACGATATCATTCTGAACAAACTTTCACCAATATAAAATTAATCTCATCATATAGGGATAGGCTATATTTTTGTAGCTGATGCCTTTAGAACATTATTTTCACTTTGATCTTGCTATAGTGTAGCGTATTTACATGCTTGCAGTATTGAAACTGCAGTTAGATTGGTTTGAGAAGCATAATAATATGGAATAATAGCCTATAATGCAGACAGACAGACTGGATGAAGGGAGGGGGGGGGGGGCAGAGCGTTTGGCTTTCCTCTGGTTTTGCGGGATCACTGGAATTGGAGCTAAAAAGGCAAGCGTGCGATTCGTTTATTGCACTTATCCAATGAGCATGACGGTGCATAATTTTACGCCTAAAAGGCGTGGTTGTAATGCTTTGGGCTGCATCTAGCGCCAGCACGACGATATCAAGTGCGCCTTTCCACGCCCACTGCTTTGCGCTGCGGCTGCCGCTCGGCCTAGAAACTGCGCCGCTGCAACGATAGAGCCCATGATGCCTATCTGTGATTCGGTGTTACACCTACAACAACAATCACTTGAACAATGTTCATTCGGATAAATTGCCTGGATCCTAGTCTCACCTGGACTGGAGATGTACAACTCGGCATCAGCGTTTAAGAGCTGTGACGCACGGTGAGCAGAAAAAATAAACAATCTGTGGTAAGTGAGTCTCTGTTGGGTCTAGGCAGCGGCCGTGGCGGGGATTCTGGGCAAATGTTGACATGTCTAAAAGTTATGCCTCTATGTTTTTATGTTTCATAGCGTAGGCTATGCTATTCAATGCTGTGAGAAATATACAATAAGTTGCTGCTGTATAAATATATATATTTATATATATTATATATATATTATATTTTATTGAGGAAAAAACACATTTGGTATTGTTTGGAAAATTTTATATTTTTAATTACAATTACTCGATTGATTGATCGTTAACGTTACCAATGATCGATTCTGGAATTTGTGGAAAATGTGCATCTCTACAAGGACCATAATCAGAGCCACAGACCCTCATTTGTATTAGGAGAGATAACAGCAAAATTGCAATCAAAACAGTCATTCTTCTACATTCTCAAATTCTGTTAGCTTAATGTAAATTAAATAATGCTGAAGTTTAACATTACATTACATTACATTATGTCATTTGGCAGACACTTTTATCCAAAACGACTTACAATAACACATTTTTGTCAGCAATAGAGCAATCAACTATGCAACACAGTCTATGACAACTACAACATCTGAAGGAATAGTGGTAAAGTTAAGTTAGTTTTTTCTTTTTCTTTTTACAGTAGAGAGAGAAAGAAGTTAGTTCAAGAAGGGCCCAGATGGAGCATGAAGAGGTAGGCATGGGTCGATTTCCGGTTTTACCGGTTCGGTTCGGTGTACGAGCCCAAACCGGTTTGATCACGTGCGAACCGAAAAAACCTAAACAAAAAACCTTTTTTTTTTTTTTTTTTTTTTTTTTTGCCAGTCCATTCTGATTGCACTATTGTTCGTATTAGCCTCTTCTCAAGTTGCACTAGTAGGCAAAAGTCTTATTTTGTTTATTATGTTGATGTTTGAAGAAAAGTTAAGCTGAATAGTTATGAGAAATAAAAACAGTGTGTTGTTACAGTTAAAAGGTTCTGCTTATTTGTATTCAGTGTTCGTGCTGGTTGGCAGCATACCAGCTTAGAGGTGCATTATCGCCACCAACTGCAGCCGCTTTGATACGTTTTTTTGGGGAATAACGAACCGGTTTCAAAATGTTCAAACCGACCCATGCCTATTACACAGGTGTCCTGCTTCTTTTTATTCAGTATCATTGCTGGTTGACAATACCAGCTTAGAGGTGTATTATCGCTATCAGGTGGACTGAAGTTGCACTACAGACAGTTATGGGCCACACTCGGGAGCCCTGCTTAATTTTTTTTTTTTTACCAAAAAAATCGGTATACCGGTTCGATCCGGTTTAGACGGCAATATCGAACCGGTTTTAAAATTTTCAAACCGACCCAGCCCTATGAAGAGGTGTGTTTTTAGTCTTTTCCGAAAGATCGGCAGTGATTCAGCCGTCCTGACCGAAGGTGGAAGCTCATTCCACCATTGAGGTGCCAGGGACGAGAAGAGTCGCGATCGGGATGAGCGACTTTTTAGCCCCCGTAGCGAAGGAGGGGCGAGGCGTCCTGCACTAGTGGAGGAGCGAAGGGAGCAGTGAGAGGTTTGGAACCTGACCATAGATTGCAGGTACAGAGGAGCTGTCTGGTTTAACACTTCATGAATTTGCCTGGGGAACCCCATTGAGGACCCCTGGTGGTCCCCGGACCACAGATTGATAAACACTGCCTACAGGATATGCTAAAATGTGGTCAGTCATGCAGTGTACAAATTTCATTTCCATTTCATTTCCAAAATGTGCAACCGGAAAATAAAGCCGCAGCTCTGGGATGTACTGTAGCAGCACAGCGCCTGAGGAATGCTGGGTGTTCCTAAAATATGGATGTGCAGGTTATTTTTGGATGGCATTATTTATGGGAACACAACCTTTTTAAGCTTCAGACCAACGTCAAAAGAAATGAGAGGGTGTCGTTTCCAGATGTAAACTCCAAAAAGTACATTTGCCTTCCTAACACAGTCGTGGCACCTGTCATGTTAGATTTCATCCAACTCTGCGTAGCGGCGCTCTTCAACATGCCACCAACCGTGGCAGCAGCGCGCGGGGAGCAGGCGCCAAAATGAAACGTACAGGGAGCGAGAGAGATGGAGACGCATAAAGAAAGAGAGGAGAGAGAGGGTGACAGAGCGAAAGAGTGTTTTGTGTGTGTGTGTGTGTGTGTGTGTGTGTGTGTGTGCATGCGTCCGTGCATCCGTGTGTGTGTGTGTGTGTGTGCGCGTGCGTGCATCCGTGTGTATGTGGGTGTGTGTGCGCCCGTGTATGCGTGTATGTGTGCATGTGTTCAAGAGAAAGGTAGCATCAGAGCATGCAGAGAGACGGGTACAGAAAATTAAAGCGAGAGGGAGTCACAGAGCGATGAAGAGTGTGTGAAAGAGAGAGAGACAGCATCAGAGACAGACAAGGAAGTGCAGAAAATGAAAGACAAAATAGTCAGAGAAGTGAGAGGGAGACAGATGAAGAGAGAAGGGGGGATGGGGTGAGTGGAGGAGAGAATAGAGGGGGATGAGAGGAGGAGAGAAAGAGAGGGAAATAGTGGAGGAGAGAAAGAGAGGGAAATAGTGGAGGAGAGAAAGAGAGGGAAAGTGGAGGAGAGAGGGGGAAAGAGTGGAGGAGAGAAAGAGAGAGAGGGGGGAGAGTGAATAAGAAATGAGAGAGAAAATGTGAGTTGAGTCTCCCAGATCGTCGTCGTGCATCGTGTTGGCAGATTTGATGAGGCTTGAGCAGGTGTGTGTGTGTGGGGATGAGTGGAAGGCTGGGGCTCGGTTACTGTAGATTGGATTGAATTTCCTCTCGACAAGCATTGATTATAGCAGCCGACAGCGTGAAAATGTGCAGCCGGAGAATAGTCGCAGAGGATAAGGAAGACAGTCAGGCCAAATCTGTCAGATAGATGGCCAGATAATGTGCGAGAGGGAGATTGTTTGGTGTGGTGCTTGAGCACATACTGAAAAAGACAAAAAATAAAATAACTGCACAGTAGATCGATTCGGCCTTAGTTGTTTATTTGGCGATGTTTCAGCCTCGACTGGCCTAAGTCAGACTCATCTAAGTCAGACTCATACGTGAATAGAAAGGAAGGTTTTGTTGCGAAATGAGATATCCATCATCTGAAGAAAGTGACTCCAACATAATGACTGATAGCAAAAAATGAAAACAAATGTTGGTATTTTGGAGAGGATAATAGATTAATTAAGACTTTGGTTGACAAGATGATAAAGCATTTATAGACTAGAGCCTCTACAGTATATGTCACTGAATGATGAACAGGTTATGTATTTTTTTTAACCAAAATATAAATATTGACTTTTGGAATAAAACTCCTCATATCGGCCTACTGGAAACATGTAAGTAATGGACTCCTGCTTGATCCCTTTATTTGACCTGCTTTGCATTTTTCACAACACAAAAAACGCCACAACATGTTCTAAAATTAGCACAAACTACAGTGTGTGTGTGTGTGTGTGTGTGTGTGTGTGTGTGTGTGTGTGTGTGTGTGTGTGTGTGTGTGTGTGTGTGTGTGTGTGTGTGTAACCCATATGATGCGACAAGCAGCTGGCCCCCAGGTCTTTTCACATGATCTGGCCCCCATACAAAAAAGTTTGGACAGCCCTGCCTTATAATAACAATCTGAAGCTGTCAGGCAAAAACAAGCAGATGATGTATATGTATCGACTATCTGCCCTTCCACCATCCTGACCTCCAAGCCCTCACTTTCCACTGGGCTATTTCCGTGTCACACTGCTCCCTGTATCTCCTCGTCTCTCCTCCACATCATCCATTCACGGTGGGGAAACCTATTTCTCTCACTTTTCGTGCATATAGCACGTATTTGCATTTCAAGATGCTGGTTATTTCACGATATTTCGTGAGACCGGGGCTGCTATTTCTCATCAAACACGCATACACAAACATGACAAAATAATGTATATTCTGTGTTATTAGGTTGACACTTAACATCCAAAGCACCACACGTTGCAGCAGCACGAGCGCATGCATGGGTGGCCCCCGCGGGAGATGAGCGCGCTGCTGAGTGAACTGTGCAGGACCGTGCCACAGCGGGTGTGAGGAGAGAGCCAGGACTTTGAAAGCAGAAATAGACAGGGAGCACGTGTTCCTCTCATTGTCACAGAGCTCCTACAGAAAAGGCAGGGCCTAATTAAAAGTTTCAATGCTCTGAATTCTGTTTGATCTCTCTGTACAGTCCCAGTAGGCCAACAGAGAAGGGCTTCAATGTCGCATTTCCCTCTTTTCCTCTCTCTTCACCCCCTATTTCCTCCTGTTTCATTTGCTCTTCCTTTATTACTGTTTTTGTCGTCAGAATAATATCCGTGTTTTAGCACATACTTTCTTCTTCTGTATTGAATTGATGTTTTTCATTTTTAGAATAAATCACCGGTTCAGAGGGAGAGATGTTAGTGCTACTGATTGGAAGCATGCCATATTTAGTAACAAGCCACTTTTACTTTTACGTGTGTTAAAGCAACTATCTAATGGCTTGTGAGAGATGATCACACTATAAAGCAGGGGATCTCTGCATGTGAGGGAGTGAGTGTGTGTGTGAGTGTGTGTCCTTCACATATCTCGAGAACCGTTCATCCGATCGACTTCACACGTGGCAGGTGTATTGCTGGGGACCCGAGGACATCCAGTGTCGCATTTGGCAATTTGGACATGCTAGACGTCCAATATTAATAAACTTGAATAAAAAAAGCGAACAGCGCTCTGTGCAGCTCAGGGCACTGCACTAGTTTTAACAATTTAAGGAAGACCTTGGAGATACTCGTTAGCAGAAGAAGCGGTAGACTCCGGACAGAAACACGGCAGAGTAAGAAATGGTTTGTTTTTCATTAAAAACTCAAACGATTATCGATTATAAAAATAGTTGACGATTAATTTTCTGTCGATCAATATTAATCAACTCATCGATTAATCATTGCAGCTGTAGTGTGGGACTTATAGATACACCCCACATCATTTCTGTTTTCATGCAAATGTGACACTGTCTGAAGTTTTCCATAATGTGACATGATTACTATGCACTTGCTGCCACTTTATAATACAGTAATCACATGTCTTCATATGGAAATTAGCCAATTAGGTTTTTGGAGGGGAAAGGAAGAGTCAACTACTGGAATTATTACATGGCAGACAAAAAGCAAACTTTCATGCCACCAGAGGTGCCAGGTCCACACAAATAAGTACCGGAGGTGCCAGGTCCACGCAAATAAGTACCGGAGGTGCCAGGTCCACGCAAATAAGTACCGGAGGTGCCAGGTCCACACAAATAAGTACCGGAAGTGCCAGGTCCACACAAATAAGTACTGGAGGTGCCAGGTCCACACAAATAAGTACCGGAGGTGCCAGGTCCACACAAATAAGTACCGGAAGTGCCAGGTCCACACAAATAAGTACCGGAGGTGCCAGGTCCACGCAAATAAGTACCGGAGGTGCCAGGTCCACGCAAATAAGTACCGGAGGTGCCAGGTCCACACAAATAAGTACCGGAAGTGCCAGGTCCACACAAATAAGTACTGGAGGTGCCAGGTCCATGCAAATAAGTACCGGAGGTGCCAGGTCCACACAAATAAGTACCGGAAGTGCCAGGTCCACACAAATAAGTACTGGAGGTGCCAGGTCCATGCAAATAAGTACTGGAGGTGCCAGGTCCACACAAATAAGTACCGGAAGTGCCAGGTCCACACAAATAAGTACCGGAGGTGCCAGGTCCACGCAAATAAGTACCGGAGGTGCCAGGTCCACACAAATAAGTACTGGAGGTGCCAGGTCCACACAAATAAGTACTGGAGGTGCCAGGTCCACACAAATAGGTACCGGAGGTGCCAGTGCAAATAAGTACCGGAGGTGCCAGGTCCACGCAAATAAGTACCGGAGGTGCCAGGTCCACGCAAATAAGTACCGGAGGTGCCAGGTCCACGCAAATAAGTACCGGAGGTGCCAGGTCCACACAAATAAGTACTGGAGGTGCCAGGTCCACACAAATAAGTACCGGAGGTGCCAGTGCAAATAAGTACCGGAGGTGCCAGGTCCACGCAAATAAGTACCGGAGGTGCCAGCCAGGTCCACGCAAATAAGTACCGGAGGTGCCAGGTCCACACAAATAAGTACCGGAGGTGCCAGGTCCACGCAAATAAGTACCGGACCTGCCAGGTCCACGCAAATATCCATGCAAATAAGTACCGGAGGTGCCAGGTCCACGCAAATAAGTACCAGAATGCAAAGTGTAGTCCAAAACCGTGAGGTGCCAGATCCTTTTCTAGCAGGATCCAGCACAAATTAAGCACTTCATTTGAGAAAGAACTTGATGTTATTTGACTTACTAATTAATCACCAAAGGAAAAAAAGCTGCAATTTGTATGTGACTTATCGATATCAACATCAAAATCACCAGAAACACAGGCAACCCTCACATAGTGGTATATTGCGAATGGGGGATAATGTCACAATTTCTAACATTAGGGGGAGAACATGACTCCCCCCCCCATCCCTCCCTCTTGCTGTGCTCTGGTTTGCAAGCCTCATTCCTCTGACTTAAAACAGCTCATTTTGAAGCCTGCATCATGTTTCATCTATCATCTCATGAAAACTCATCCTTTGATGTTTCGACATCCTCAAAATTGCTCTAATTCCTTTTGCCACTATTATGAAACTGTTAATTGAGCAATTACTACAGTGTCGATCTGTCAAAATTATCAGTTGTAAAAATGCTATACTATTTTTTCTCTTTTTTTGCTCAAGTTTGAAGTGAACTGGCACCTCATTTGAATGAACAACCAAGTGGACGTTGACAAGGTAATTTGGCGTCAAGTTAAAGGCGGACTCTTTTAATCTTATGTTGTTTGAAGTTTGGTCTGCTTCTGAGACAGCCCAGATTAAAGATATAGAGTGCGAGTATGATTATTTTGTGTGTGTGTGTGTGTGTGTGTGTGTGTGTGTGTGTGTGTGTGTGTGTGTGTGTGTGTGTGAGAGAGAGAGAGAGAGCTGAGGTGGGGGTGCTCCTGTGTTGATGGGCCCTGGTTAAACATGCTATATCTTGTCTTGAGGGAGCGGCGCGCTGCATGGCAGCCCCGGCTAATAGGAATCTGCTGCCTGTCATCTGTGGCCCGGCCATTTCATCAGAATGTCAATAAGCATAAAAAAGTGCCATAGAATTTCTGTTGCCAACTGACGAATGCAGCAATGCTGGAAATAAAAGGAGAAGGGAACGAACGCGGCGCCCGCAGGGGAGGGGGCAGGCTGGCTCCCACTTGGGGAAGATATAGATTGATGAGGGATTGTTCACCGGGAATGAGATTTCATAAGAATCTGTAGATGTTTTTCTTCCCTCTAGCTGCAGGTATGAAACTGAGTTCTGTGTTACCAGAGCAGAGGTAGGGTCTCCCCTGCCCTGATGTTTACCATTCAGCTGTGCACATACAGTACACACACGCACGCACGCACGCACACACATACACACACACACACACACACTCACTCACTCACTCACTCACACACACTAGGGCTGGGTTAAAACAAAATTGATTCTCCGATTTTGAATCGATTTTTATTTTAATCCTTTGA
The DNA here is from genome assembly GCF_964638095.1 of Poromitra crassiceps. Taxonomy (NCBI): domain Eukaryota; kingdom Metazoa; phylum Chordata; class Actinopteri; order Beryciformes; family Melamphaidae; genus Poromitra; species Poromitra crassiceps. Next base: position 41,922,364 of record NC_139625.1, on the reverse strand, counting down.
TATCGATTTATATGTCCAGAGATCAATTTATTTTATTTTATTTATTTTATTTTTTAATAAACATAGGCTATAATATTATAGGCTGTGTGTGGTAGTTGAAACATAGTTTCAAGTTGTTTATTTATGTTTGGAGTTGAAACAAAAACATAATTACTGTAGGCTACATAAATGGAAATGTTTGATCATTAATATCTACTTTTAGAAATTATATAGGCCGAAATCAAATCACTGTGCATAATTGTGAAAGTGTGTTTATTGACACATGAAAAGTCTGTTATTTACCCTTTGTCACCACCTGAGGCCTGTACTACAAAGCAAGCTTAGTGGTTTAGCGAGGTAACTTCAGGTTTAAACCTGGTTTAGCCGTACTACAAAGCAAGTTAACTTCTTACCGACATATATTTCCATAGCAACTTATGCTTCACACTTAACCTGGTCCGCAGCAGGTTAAGTTGCAAGGATAAGATTAGACCTTAAATACACCGCCCACGAACCAATCGAATCAGCAGTTTGGAAAAATGGCCAACCCCTTTCTGGATGAGTTTCCCATCTAGGAAGGAGCACGAATTGTAATGTTGAATTAATCAAGGACGAATAATTTAATTAAGCCCTACTTACCACTTTGGAATATGTTTTTATATATTCATTTTAATGCTCTCAAGTAGCCTAGATACGTTGTTTGACCCCGCTGATCGATTGCAGCTGAATAGTGAGTGGAGAAATATCACTAAACCGGCATAAAAAGGTTACATAAACGTCTCAAAAGCGCACGGTGCCGTGTGCGCAACGGAGCTGAGACTGACGTTGGGTTGGAATTGAAATGGTCATAGCCTACATGCTAGAATAGCCTACTACATCTAAGCAATTTAATATGGGATCACCTGCACATATCATCATCATGATGATTAATCATCTTAATCATATTAAGATGATTCATATCTAGGCTACTCCTGCATTTTGCAGCTGCAACTGTGTTGCTTTTGGCCTGTATGATGTGATTGAACTTCATATTTCCAGCATCATTATATGAAATATGGAGATATGCGCTCTGCTGACAATAGCCTATATAGGCTATGTGACCACAAAATAGGCTATTTTTTATAAATGAAATCTATGCCCGCACGTACCGTATCGATTCAGTTCAGAAGCATTTTTTTATTTTATTATCATTCTTTTTTTTATTAATTGATAAATAGGAATTATTCAATCAAATAATAATGATCTCATGATGTGTTTAGTTGCACAGTGCGACTAAACACATCATGAGATCATTATTATTCATTGAGCCTAAATGGTCTATACATACGGATTTTGGACTGAGATAGATTACACATTGCTTCCACAAAAGACTGTAGATAGAGAGCTGTAGATAGCCTACGAAACCGCTCTTCAAAGAAATTACTGGTGTGGATAAAAATGGTCACTTTAGACAGTCATTCGGGAACAGTAATAATATCCAACGCAGATTTTTATTTGCGGTTTCAATGAACGAGGAAATAGGCGTGTCTGGCGCTGTCAGAGTTGGAGCAGTCCATATTGCACTGTGATTGGCAGTTGTTAAAAACCACGCCTCTTTTGCGGGCACGAGCTCCAGTGCACGGGCATTTTCATGTGCACGAGCTGTCAGCTAGATTAGAAAAACCTGGTTCGCGTTAACGAGTGCCAATCGACGTTCGTAGTACAAGTTAACTACAATCGAGCTGATCTGGTTTAGACAAACCAGATCAAGGGACAGATCCTGGATCTTCTTATCCAACATTCGTAGTACAGGCTACTGGTGAGTAAATATATGTGTAACTAAAACCATTAAAATTGACAACCGGTCCGCAACTTTTTTTTCCCATGTATCTACCGGTCCTTGGCGCAAAAAAGGTTGGGAACCCCTGTGTTACATAACTGGACAGTCATGTATTTCAGGTTACAGCTCAAAAAACATGTTTTAGTATCACTAACCAAATCGATATTGAAATTAATCGAATCGAATCGATTCATGTGCACGAGCTGTCAGCTAGATTAGAAAAACCTGGTTCGCGTTAACGAGTGCCAATCGACGTTCGTAGTACAAGTTAACTACAATCGAGCTGATCTGGTTTAGACAAACCAGATCAAGGGACAGATCCTGGATCTTCTTATCCAACATTTGTAGTACAGGCTACTGGTGAGTAAATATATGTGTAACTAAAACCATTAAAATTGACAACTGGTCCGCAACTTTTTTTTCCCATGTATCTACCGGTCCTTGGCGCAAAAAAGGTTGGGAACCCCTGTGTTACATAACTGGACAGTCATGTATTTCAGGTTACAGCTCAAAAAACATGTTTTAGTATCACTAACCAAATCGATGTTGAAATTAATCGAATCGAATCGAATCGGGATTAATCGATTCGGAACCTTGTGAATCGGAATCGAATCGATTCTTGAAATTTGAACCAATACCCAGCCCTAACACACACACACAGACAAGGCTTGGTGGCTGCCGAGAAAACTCAATGTTCACCGGTGAGCATCCGGGTACTGCAGTGGTAGAGGTTCGAGCCCTGTGTTACATGTATCAGAGGAAGCGTGCTAGTCCATTGTTTGCCAAATTGTGGTCCGGGTCGGCGGGGCTCCGCCTGGTGGTCCGCCAGAGCATTGGATATTTATTTTTTTTTATTTTTTTTTACAGACAGTAACCAAAAATCAACAGTTTGTACTTTGTACACACATTAACCCTGAGGAGTAGGCTTGGGCCGATTTTCTGAAATATCATGATATCTGGGAAATATCACGATTTTGAAAATCTATTTTCAGAGGCTGTAGGGGGGCTCAGTTTAAAGCAGTGAAGTGTCTGATATCATATCGCACTCGAACACCCAAGGCATCGATTGGTATTAACCATGTCATGCTAGCTTGTCAGGAAGGCTAAATAACGCTCCAAAGTTAGCCAAAATTTTGGTAAGGGGTCCTCTTTTTCACAGCCTAATGTTGGCAGGTAGGTGTGTGTGTGTGTGTGTGTGTGTGTGTGTGTGTGTGTGTGTGTGTGTGTGTGTGTGTGTGTGTGTGTGTGTGTGTGTGTGTGTTCGTTCGTTTTGAACCAGTAGCCTTCTGTTGTTATTTAGCCTTTCTGATACTATTGATTTCATGGTTAAATCAGCTAATTTTATTTTATCTGAAAAGATTGCTGGTGTCTGCAGTGAGTGGTTCCTGGGAGGTTTGGTTTAGTGGTACTTGGTCTGAAAAGTTTGGGAACCCCTGTGCTAGTCTGCCACTCTCCCCAGATCGGCAGAGGGGGTGGAGCAACAGCGACTGGGACAGCATGGAAGGGGGAATTGGCCAAGTCCAATTAGGGAGAAAATGGGAGAAAAATCTGAAAAAGAAAAAAAAAGATCAAGAAAACAAACTGTGTGTGTGTGTGTGTGTGTGTGTGTGTGTGTGTGTGTGTGTGTGTGTGTGTGTGTGTGCGTGTGCGTGCGTCAGACCGGGGACTGTCCTGTCGCAACTTTCCTCTGTCCTCCGTCCACTTTGTCTCTGTATACTCTCTCTCTATCTCTATCTCTCTCTCTCTCTCTCTCTCTCTCTCTCTCTCTCTCTCTCTCTCTCTCTTTCTCTCGCACTTGTCTTCCTGGATGTATCTCTCTGTCCCTCTTTCTATCTTTCAGACTTTTTTACCCCCTCTGTCTGTCTTTCTGAATCACACACACACACACACACACACACACACACACACACACACACACACACACACACACACACACACACACACACACACACACACACACACACACACACACACACACACACACACACACACACACACACACACACACACAATTTATCTGCCAGGAAGCTCACAGACCAATGCATGCTCTGTAAATCATCACACGTGATGCTACTCGGCCAATCAAATAAGCGAATCGTTTCTCTCTGTTGCTTCGTTCTCAGTGGTACTGCGAGAGTGTGACACACGGACGGAGGGGAGGCGAGGCGAGAGATAGTTTTCACATGGTGTGCTCAAAATAAACCACTCTTACATGTCCATTCATTGTTCTTACGGGCAGATTAAAACCAGTATGTCTCGTGTGAAGTGCGGTGCGATCCTGACCTGTCTATGGAAGCGCCACACATGAGCAATTATACACACACCAGGGCACACTCACTGCCCAACGCAACAGCATGCGAGGTGATCGACAGACAGACAGACAGACAGGTAGGTAGATAGATAGATAGATAGATAGATAGATAGATAGATAGATAGATAGATAGATAGATAGATAGGGAGCTCACTTATCTCAAGAGAAAAGGTTGTTTGTTGGCTGAGAGTGTTAAATGTGAAATGGAGTGAAGAAAAGGGGAAACTTATTTATCTTAAATTAAAGCACTTCATTTTAAGATGCACATTTTTCCAAAGCACTCTGTTGTATGTTATTTTTAAATGCATTATTTTACTTGAAATGAGAAAAGAAAATTTATTTATTATAGTAGGCTAGTTATGTATAATTAATCCAGTTAAATTTGAAAACTGTAAATAAACATTGTTGATGTTTATTTTGATTTAACAGTCAGTTGTTGACTACATACAGACGTACCATTAGGCTACTTCAATCATTGAGTTCAATGGCACTGAATCATAGCGCAAGCTACGTTAAAATGTTCTGGACCTTTGCTTGAGGAAATTTTCTCTAACTGGGCCTCTTTGAATTTTAATTGAGTGCCCCTGGCGTAACGCGTCATCATTCAGAAGCCACGCCCAAGACGGGGGAAAACAGAAACCCCCCCTCCAATCCTGGCATTCTCCTATGTCGCGTGCATGGTTGCGTGTTGCACAAAAAGATTGTATATACGGAAGATGAACTTACTTCCTTGACAGCTAGATCCACATTTTTCTTCTCGCCAATTCTCAATGACTTCCTTGTTTTGCTCAGGAGTACAAAAAAACTTTAACTGTGATTTTTTACATTTGTTGTCTGCGCAGCCCACCACACAACAGCTTTTAGCTATGTTTAATTCAAAGAAAAGGACGCTGGTGTGTGGAAATGAACGGAGCTTTTCCCCCGTGATGGGCGTGGCCTATTTCATGCAGTGTCTCTATGGGAGTGGCATGGAGGTTAGGGTTAGGGATGCACATTTTCCACAAATTCCAAACTCGATCATCGGTAACGTTAAAGAGCAATCAATCAATCGAGTAATTGTAATTAAAAATACAGTTTTCCAAACCATACCAAATGCATTTTTTCCTCAATAAAACCTTTATTTATACAGCAGCAACTTATTGTATATTTCTCACGGCATTGCATAGCATAGCCTACGCTATGAAACGTATGAAACACATAAAAACGTAGAGGCATAACTTTTAGACATGTCAACATTTGCCCAGAATCCTCGCCGTGGCCGCAGGGGCTCACTTACCGCACGCAGATCGTTTACTTTTTCTGCTGCAGTGCGTCGCTGCCGTCGCAGCCCTTAAACGCTGATGCAGAGTTGCTCAGCTCCAGTCCAGGTGAGACTAGGATCCCAATGAACATTGTTCAAGTGATTGTTGTTGTACGTGCGTTGCAACTCTTCCTCTTCCTCTTCCTCGCTGATGGTGGGTTGCTCCAGGTTTGAGGAAGAGGAGCCAGCCAATTTATCCAAATGAACACTGTTCAAGTAGAGCATCTTATGACTTGTCTGAAAAGGGCTATAGTAGCCGAGTGTCCGGGTCTGCCTATTACTTACACTTTGTTAATAAAACAATAAACGAGAGTCAGGCTGTAACGTTATAACACATTTCCCGCATTTATTCTCAGACAGCTAGCGCCTAGCGTTAGCACTAAGCACACTAGTCAACAACGGCTGTCTCTGTCATCAACAAAGTCCCCCACTTCCTCTACGGCAACTCTGAGGGGACATCCACAGAGCCTCGCATACACACTGAACAGTCTGTTACAGTGATATCATTGCGCCCTCTGGAGGATCATTGAAAAATTATTTGAAAACACTGTTCTACTGACAGAATGCACGTTGCTTTTTGTTTTGTTTTGATGAAGTAATTTTTCACATGCTCGAGTAAATCCTTAACGAGCGAGTAATCGAGCTTTGATTAATTGTGTGCATCCCTAATATATATAGTGTAAACCTAGGTCTTTTTAGATTGTCACTAAATGATGGTGTAAATATAAATTAGGCCTTGTTTTGGAACTCTGAAGAACTCTGACTTCAGTTTTGGAAAAAGCTGGTTTCAGTTTTCAGGTTTCAGTATTTTTCAAATGGTGGATATCTCGTTTTTGGAATAATTTCAACTACAGCAGCAGCAGCAGCAGCAGCAGCAGGGCCACCATGTGTGACTGGAGGCTTGATGGGTCATGCCCCACTTTCTACAGGGATGTCCTCCCCTCCCACACATACAGCACACACACCTCCCACACATACAGCACACACACCTCCCACACATACTGTACAGCACACACACCTCCCACACATACAGCACACACACCTCCCACACATACAGCACACACACCTCCCACACATACTGTACAGCACACACACATCCCACACATACAGCACACACACCTCCCACACATACAGCACACACACCTCCCACACATACAGCACACACACCTCCCACACATACAGCACACACATACAGCACACACACCTCCCACACATACAGCACACACATACAGCACACACACCTCCCACACATACAGCACACACATACAGCACACACACCTCCCACACATACAGCACACACACCTCCCACACATACAGCACACACACCTCCCACACATACAGCACACACATACAGCACACACACCTCCCACACATACAGCACACACACCTCCCACACATACTGTACAGCACACACACATCCCACACATACAGCACACACACCTCCCACACATACAGCACACACACATCCCACACATACAGCACACACACATCCCACACATACAGCACACACACCTCCCACACATACAGCACACACACATCCCACACATACAGCACACACACATCCCACACATACAGCACACACACATCCCACACATACAGCACACACACCTCCCACACATACAGCACACACACCTCCCACACATACAGCACACACACCTCCCACACATACAGCACACACACATCCCACACATACAGCACACACACCTCCCACACATACAGCACACACACCATCCTCTCTGCCTTCTCAGCCCTCTTGCCAAAAAGCAGAGATGGGAGCTTGATATATGTCTGGTTCTTAACGCTGAGGTGAGGGATGGAGAGGCGTAAGGTCATGCTTTAATTGTGGCATGATGGATGGAAGATCTCACTCAGGCTTGGACCTCTTTCCTTGGTGGGAAAAGAGTGCAGGTGTTTTCATACTCTGCACTGATGGATCTCGTCGTCAGTGCTGGAAGCAACGGTGGGGTAACTGGGGTTTAACCTACACTGAACCGCACACACAAGTTATTTAAAAGTGTCATCTGTTCATCTCCACCATATGCACAGGCATTAGCTTAGGTGTTGATTTGAGGAAGCACTTCCCCTTTGAGGAAGTGGCCGAGGTTTGGCACACTGTGTTTTATGTTACATTTTTAAGTGCATTTAGCAGTGATTCAATTGTGAAGCAGTACTTAAATCACAGAGAGCAGCGGTGACATTGATATTGTCATCTTACGTCAATGTTGTCATAAATTGTATCGACAGCATTGCACAAGATATACTGTAGGGGCATCTGGGTAGTGTAGAGGTAAAAGCACTGGCCTAGCACCACGGTAGCCTGCCACTCCCTCCCGCCAGCGGTACTTCGGACTTGGTCAGACGTTCCTACAGTATGGGGCAGCATAAGGGACAAATTTAAGACTACTGAGAAGCCGTCGGAGGCTATATCTTTGCCGAAGCCAGCTATGGATCTGGCCAATGATCTGTCAGCACCGGCAACTGAGAGACCGTCAGTGAGAAATGAGAAGCCGACTATTGATTTGTCTTACCAAGCAATCCACTGGATCGGCTATTGGATTGGCTGGTCATTAGCTTGGAGAGGCTAGCTACTAGCTTGGAGAGGCTGGCAACCCACTGAATCAGCTATTGGATCGGCTGGTCATTAGCTTGGAGAGGCTAGCAACCCATTGGATCGGCTGGTCATTAGCTGGTCTAGGCTAGCTACTAGCTTGGAGGGGCTGGCAACCCACTGGATCAGCTATTGGATCGGCTGGTCATTAGCTTGTCTAAGCTGGCTACTAGCTTGGAGAACTGCGGTCAACTGAGCCATCGTTTGCGAAACCACAGTCAAGCCAGCCGCCACTTGGCTTTTGATGCGCGTCTATTCGTGCTGTAACGGTACTGCTGCTTCACCGGTGTTCGGAGCGGGCTAAAAAGTCGAGTGTCACAATTCAGCGATCCTTTCTCACATTTACTTTACCATACTAGATCGACATTACAACAAACAGCGTATTGAATGACTGTTGAATATGTCACAAAAGTCCAACCTTATTGAACGATCGTAGCAGGAGTTTCGCTTGGTACTATCATGTTGATGCTCTCAACAAGGTGGGAAAACAGGCATTTCCGGGACTAGTTTTTCAAAATAAAAGCACGATTCGACTCCAGTCTAGACCACACAGATTTGGTGTTTTTCCGACTTTCTAAGTACTGTACAATCGCATAACTCCATAATCCCACACCATGACTGACAGTTGTGTGTACACTACACCCCTGGGTATACACTCTCATGAAATTAGTCATTTTCACGGTGCCATTGTGGAGAAATTGACAAAATCTCAATACTGAACTTGAAAAAGGTGTTTTTTCCGCCTTTCTAAGTACTGTACAATCGTCAATTACAACTACTGCTGCTACTACCAGTCCCACTACTACCAACACTACTACTATTACTACTACTACTACTGCTTGGAAACCATCAGGTCACCGGATCTCAACCAAACATTGTTTACTTGTGCGCATACCAACTGTGAATAAATGTGCACTATTTGGTGTTTATTATGTCTCATATATCCCCAGGTCACCCGTCAATCGGCGCTTGTGGCTATATTTTGATTTTGTTATTGTACTTTTCAAGATGTAACGTCTGCTTCTGTACATTAGTGTTTCCCATAGAGAGCCAATGCGTCCTCTGTTGCAACACAAGACCACCTGAGACAGGGCCTCCGATGACCGACTGGGTATGGTATTGTTCTACCCTTGTGTGTGTGTGTGTGTGTATACCATTGAGATATAATATGGTGTATACAGTGTATATATACAGTATATATATATACAGTATATATATATATATATATATATATATATATATATATATATATATATTCTATTATACATGAATATATAGATTTGGGGTTGGATAACACACCAGAACGTTTTGTTAAGTTATTGATTGTTGATGTGTCTGATAATCGCATGTGGGATGGTCAATTGTGCTGACACGAAAATAAAATAATTCGTTCATAGTTATTGTTAATATTGTGTGTAATTGATTAATTAGAAGGTTTATAGATGATGAACTATGCATCGTCATTCATGTTCATTCAGGGATATTATGATGACAGTGGTTTGGGCGCCCCACTATAAGATGTAGCATAGGGCTGCTAAAAGGGCCAGAAACTGCCCTGGGCAGGGGAAAAACTGAAGCCACTCGCCGTTGACTTGTGAAGTCGGTGAGAAAAAAGCTGAATGGATTTCGTTCATAAATTAAAACTAGAAAGACTGCCCCGCAAATATATGCCTGCCCCAACCAGTGAACAGTTGAAATGCATGTCTTTTTAGACTTTGATGTTTGGGCCAAATATGAAGAAATTAGGTCAAGGTGAGAGATGGGGTTACCAAGCTTGGAAATGGTGTTCGAGAGGTCACAATGACCCTAACCCTTGACCACCAAAATGTAATCAGGTCATCCCTTGAGTGCAAGTGGACGTTTGAGGCAAATTCGAAGAAATTCCATCAAGACATTCCTGAGATTTCGGGGAAACGAGCTTGAAAATGGCGTTCAAGAGATCACAGTGACATTGACCCTTGACCTTCGATCACCAAAATGTAACCATTTCATCCTTGCATCCAAGTCGACGTTTTAACCAAATTGGAAGTAATTCCATCTAGCCATTTTTGACATATCGCGTTAACGAACTTGGGAATGCCGTTTGTGAGGTCACAGTCAGTGACCTTTTAAGTTTGACCTTTGAACACTAAAATCAGTTGTTAATCAGTGAGTCCATCAGTTTGAGGCAAATTTGATGAAATTCCGTCTAGGCTTTACTCAGATCGCATTAGGAGAGGAGAACACACAGACGCACACAAGCACACACACGGCCAAATACATCTCCTCCAGGGGATTCTCGCCTGGCGGAGATCATTATTAAACAATAACTAGGGAGGTTTCACACAAGTTGTTGGATTCACAGATTTGAATTAGGCTAATGAAGACGTAGCTCAGCCGGGTGGGTCCTATTGAGCGTTGGTCCTGGGGCGTTCACCCCCACAGTCGCTCCACTTGTCTGCTGCAAACCTCTCAGACGTCTCTACTTATGCATTTACAGATCCAGTGTGACAGCTGTCCTCGTTGGTACCATAATGAGTGCCTGGAGATGGATGAAGAAGAGTTCCAACGGGCAACGGATGATGCATTCATCTGGAATTGTTGTGTATGCAAATGAACCCTCCCCTCATTGAACTCTAAGTGCTCCTTCATACTAGTTAGGGCTTCAAGCCCCACAGGTGCAGAACCCCTATTATTTTGACTTTATTTACTTTCTTTGTTCCTCTTCCGCCACGATGCAAATTCCCGTGCGTTGGTACATCACAGACACCTGAAATCTGGTCCAATGACAGATATTGGTGCTCACTAGATGCCCTAGATTTTTTTTTTTTTTTTTTCGTGTTGATGTGCATATCTTTTCTTATCTGCATTTTTTTAATTCTCACTTTTTAAGCAGTGCAGCCCCTTCTCTGTGTGATTTCGCTCATGTGCACGTGGAGGTCAGTAGTTGACCATGGCTAATTAATCTAGTGTAAAAAAAAAGGATGTAAAGTGATGTCACTGAACTGGTAATCTCGCTGGCCAGCCTCCTTTCCCTTCCGTCCGAGGAGTCTGGTGCCGCAGAAACAGGCAACTGGGATAAACCCTCCCCTGCTCTACAGCTGCTCTCCCATTGGAGCGACTGTTTCGGTGGCAGCCGGATGTCCGCTCCCGGCTTATTACAAAGTCTGTCATTGGCTCCGACCATGTCAATCACAATGGTAACTAGCTAGCAAGCTAACGACAGAAACCTACACGCTAGCTCATTGCTACACGCTGAAAATGATAAGTTGTATTGTTGGAAACTATTTTCCAAGGTCACTGCCGCTAAGTGCCGCCCATCGAGAGGAGGCTGGCCAGCGAGACTACTCAACTGGAAATTATGTCATAGAAATTGCTCGTATGTGATGTCATCAGGTAAGTCCTGATGATGTCATACATTGTGACATCATTATTGATCATCATTTTGATCTCATTACACTAATGATGTCATTGGCACTGATGATGTTATAGGCATTTGACATCATCAGTGATGTCACTCGACCATTTGGGGTTTTCATCGGTGATGTCACTCGACCATTTGGGGTTTTTGGTTAACTCGAGCAATTGTGACATCACTGATGATGCCATAGACATTGTGACATTATTGTGACGTCAGCAGACTTGAAACCCTGGTATTGCCGCTTGCTGCTATATTTACACTTTGTTATAGTAATTATTGTTGGTCTTATCCTGCACTTTATTTTATTGCCATTTTTATTTTTATTTTTTTATTATTATATTATTTTTCAAATTATTCTCATCATTTCATGGAAAATTCAATGTAAACTGATAATTAACCGGGACTGTAAATTCATGTTACTTCACTGCCCATTAATATTGAACTCGGCTTCTAAATTTAATGTAGATTCAATGTAAACTCATATTTAACTCGGACTGTACATTCATGGAAACTCATGCCTATTTAATGCCTATTTTGCTCAGACTGTAAATTTCATGTAAATAAACACAAATTCATATATAGTCAGAACACTCCATCACTCATGTACGTATTGTATATAATTAATTTGATTGCACTTGCAACGTTGTGATTGTCTTTAGTTACCTTTCATTTCTTAGGGTGTTTTTTTATTTTTATTTCCTTATATTTCAAGGTCAGTATTGAGAATTTGACTGTCAATTTCTCCTAAATGTAACCGTGAAAATGCCTAATTTCATGACAGTGTATACCCAGGGGTGTAGTGTACACAACTGTCAGTCATGGTGTGGGATTATGGAGTTATACGATTGTACAGTACTTAGAAAGTCGGAATAAACACATTTTTCAAGTTCAGTATTGAGACTTTGTCAATTTCTCCAAAATGGAACCGTGAAAATGGCTAATTTCATGAGAGTGTATACCCAGGGGGGTAGTGTACACACAACTGTCAGTCATGGTGTGGGATTATGGAGTTATGCGATTGTACAGTACTTAGAAAGTCGGAAAAAACACTAAATCTGTGTGGTCTAGACTGGAGTCTAATCGTGCTTTTATTTTGAAAAACCAGTCCCGGAAATGCCTGTTTTTCCCACCTTGTTGAGAGCATCAAACATGATAGTACCAAGCGAAACTCCTGCTACGATCGTTCAATAAGGTTGGACTTTTGTGACATATTCAACAGTCATTCAATACGCTGTTTGTTGTAATGTCGATCTAGTATGGTAAAGTCAATGTGAGAAAGGATCGCTGAATTGTGACACTCGACTTTTTAGCCCGCTCCGAACACCGGTGAAGCAGCAGTACCGTTACAGCACGAATAGACGCGCATCAAAAGGCAAGTGGCGGCTGGCTTGACTGTGGTTTCGCAAACGATGGCTCAGTTGACTGCAGTTCTCCAAGCTAGTAGCCAGCTTAGACAAGCTAATGACCAGCCGATCCAATAGCTGATCCAGTGGGTTGCCAGCCCCTCCAAGCTAGTAGCTAGCCTAGACCAGCTAATGACCAGCCGATCCAATGGGTTGCTAGCCTCTCCAAGCTAATGACCAGCCGATCCAATAGCTGATTCAGTGGGTTGCCAGCCTCTCCAAGCTAGTAGCTAGCCTCTCCAAGCTAATGACCAGCCGATCGAATAGCCGATCCAGTGGATTGCTTGGTAAGACAAATCAATAGTCGGCTTCTCATTTCTCACTGACGTTCTCTCAGTTGCCGGTGCTGACAGATCATTGGCCAGATCCATAGCTGGCTTCGGCAAAGATATAGCCTCCGACGGCTTCTCAGTAGTCTTAATTTTGTCCCTTATGCTGCCCCATACTACAGAGACAATTGGGGTGGGTAACTGCGGTAGTATGAGTCCTGGTCACTGCACTAGTGCCTCCTCTGGTCGATCCTGTTCGGGGGGGAAGGGGACTGGGGGAATAGCATGATCCTCCCATGCGCTACGTCCTCCACGTGAAACTCCTCGCTGTCAGGTTAAAAGAAGTGGCTGGTGACGCACATGTATCGGTGGAAGCATGTGCTAGTCTACGGCTCTCCCCAGAACCGCAGAGGGGTTGGAGCAATGACCGGAACAGCAGGGGAAATTGGCAAGAAGCACAATTGTGGAGAAAATGGGAGAAAAACAGGACCTCATATCTATCATCCATCTTTGCTCACTACATCTGCCCTTTTTTTTTTACCCCAGGTGTGCATACTGTACAATACAGGTTAAGAACTTATTTTTTTAAATACAAAAGTGTGAAATAATTATTGGTTATCAAATCAGTTATGGGCCAGGAGAAGCAGATATTTATGGGTTATCGTATCGGCTGAAAAAAATCCATATTGTGCATCCCTAATAACCAATAAATATCTGCTTCTCCTGCCCGATAACCGCCGCTGCATCCTCGCCAGGTTTGATTTGGTAACGTAACGCCAGCTCAGACTTTTCCCCAACTCTCGGGACATGTATTGCAAAAATGCAGATGTAGTGTGCAAAGATGGATGTTTTAATATTCCATAGCTCTGCCCTAACCAAATCTAACTGACATCACTATTGTGGACACAAAACAAAGAACTCGTGATATAATATGATATGATTGTTTTAGTAAAGTGTATCACTCAATAGTCAATACAAAAAATAAATAAAGGCTTTTATGGAACCGAAAGCCTATGCCTGCTTAGTCTGCACATAAAATACAATGACAAAAGGCATAGTAATTTAGACTCTTATTGTTACTGTCTCTGTTCGAATTTTACATTGGGGCCAGTTCTATTGAAGTGCATGGGGCAGGCATGGAGTCCCACTATAAACCATTATCTGTGTCGTTTCACTTTTTACTGAATGCTACTGTACCACCAGATTAAAGAAAAGACACTTAGTGATGATGATTGATGTAATGTGCGCGTTTATTTTCCTTATTATTGGTCTTCAAACCTCCATCCTGCACAGCAGCTCCAGGCCAAAGTAGAGCTAGATAGATTAGCTAACTACACCGAACAGGGCATCAGTCACATGATATCACATCAATGTTTTCTTTCATCTGGGTGGAAATATTTTCCAATCAAAGGTGAAACGACACGGATAGTACGGTTAGTGGAACTTAGCTCCCGGTTAGCACGTTTAGCTTAACGTTAGCGGTTAGGGGGGTTGTTTTTGGAGTTAAAGACGTCTAATTTTGGGTAAAGCATGAGGTTTTTATATGGTTTACACCAGCAGTGTATGAAGCAGTATGAGGCAGAGATGCTCACAAGTCATTTTTTGCAAGTCCAAGTCAAGTCTCAAGTGTTTGAGCTCAAGTCCAAGTCAAGTCTCAGGTTTTTGAGGGGCAAGTCCAAGTCAAGTCTCAAGTCTTTTGTCACAGGTCCAAGTCAAGTCTCTTATGGATGAGCGTTCTATCATCTGCTGTTGGTCTGCTTAGAACACTGCATAGATAAAACTAAGGAATTAAAACCATGTACTGTATTATATAATACAGTGATGATATATCATCACTATCTATGAGCATACATTATCAGCATTGATTGGATGACATTAGTAGACATTTGCTTAATGTTAATGTACAAAAAATAAATAAATAAAGACTCTTCACAAGTCCCAAACCTCAAGTCTTTAAGGATGAGTCTCAAGTAAAGTCTCAAGTCACTCGTGTGTGTGTGTGTGTGTGTGTGTGTGTGTGTGTGTGTGTGTGTGTGTGTGTGACTTAAGTGCGACTCAAGTCCAAGTCCCCATCTCTGTTATGAAGTGCTCTGAATGCGGGGATGTTTGGTCACAACAAGCAGGGAGTGCTAACACTGCTGCTGCCTGAGTGTAGGCCGCGCCAGCTGAGCTAACGTTCGCTAGCCACAACAGCCAACATGAACGCTAAGCCGCAGCATCCTCGCCAGGTTTGATCTGGTAACGTAACGCCAGCTCAGACTTTTCCCCAACTCTCGGGACATGTATTGCAAATTGCAATAGCGTTTAGAGCAATATGCTCCGCTATCAAGGCAAAACAAAGTTGTCCTCGTATTATCGGTGGTTATTTATGGGCTAAAATGTCATTATCGGAATAATAAATAATAACGCAAAATGGCATATCGGCCGATAATTTATCGGCCCGATAAATATGGTGCATCCCTAATTTTTGAATGAAATCTCAGCATCTATTTTTGTCATGTGTGTGGTGACCTTCGCCATGCCACGTCAACTTGTGCACAGTCGGCTGTCTCCATTGTTCTCAAGCTGTGAAATAATAGGAATTGATAGAGACTGGTACAGTAGCTGCTCCCTACCTAGATGCTAGATGGCCTGCGAGTATGTATAGCTGTCCATTCTGCTGTCGCAGCATTTTACAGCGGGCTGTAGGGTCACTTTGGGATGAGTAGTAAAATGTGTAGACGACTGGTCATGTGAGAAGCCCTCTGGGATGACATCGAGGCTTTTAATGGTGACAAGACATGAAGGGACCAAGTGGATTTTTGCAGGGTTACATGGTTACAGTTACATGGTGTATCCATGTCCGAGTGAGAAGAGGATATGCGTGTGAATATGTGAGTATGTAGATGCACATACAATGTGTTTGTGTGTGCGTGTGTGTGTGTGTGTGTGTGTGTGTGTGTGTGTGTGTGTGTGTGTGTGTGTGTGTGTGTGTGTGTGTGTGTGTGTGTCTGTGTGTGCTATGTGCATAAATGTATCCACAGGCCACAGGAGTGTGTGCAGAGTGCACCCAGCACATTCTTCAAATGTAGTCCAGGGGCCGGCTTGGAGGCTATAGGGTTACAAGCCGTCCAAGTCGCCCCGCGACCAAATGTGGAGGAGATTGATACCCAGTCTTGATGATATCTCCTAAGGATACATTATACACTATGAGCTGCATAATGCAATGATGATTTGATATCAAACCTGCAATGATGGGGAAAAAACAACACAAGTTTTCACAAAGTTTCATATCACAATGCAAAATACTTTTCAGTGCCTTGTCGGGTTTAAACTGGTTTATGGAGGGATTTCCGGTCACCCTCTCCATAATGGAGGTCCTTTGCTCCTAGAGTTTTTAAACTGAAGTAATGGCAATCTGAACAGAAAACCAAGTTTGACATGGTTCATTTCTGTGCTGATTTTGACTTGTGACTTTGGCTTGTTTGCACACTACAAGTAGCTAATATATCGAGTCAGAATTATTAATTAATATTGATATTATTAATAAGTACTAGTCTAGGCCTGCATGATATGAGGAAAATCTGCGATGTGCAATAACATTCTTCAATATTGCGATGAAGGGGGCGGGGGTGTAGTGTAGAGGTAAAAGCACTCGCCTATCACCGCGGAGACCCCGGTTCAATTCCAGTGGTACTTCTGCTTAGTCAGACGTTCCTACTAACACAATTGGCTGTGTCTGCAGGTAGGAAGCCGGTGGGGTATAAGTCCCCTCGCTGCAATAGTGTTTCCTGAGGTAGGTTGGTGAAATTCCTCGCTGTCATGTGAAAAGTAGCGGCTGGCGGCTGCACATGTATCAGAAGAAGCATGTTAGTCTACAACTCCCCTAAGATCGCCAGAGGGGGTGGAGCAACGACCGAGACAGCAGGGGGAATTGGTCAAATACAATTGGGGTGAAAATGGGAGAAAATCTGGGGAATATATATATGTGTATATACTTATACTGTATGTGTGTGTGTGTGTGTGTGTGTGTGTGTGTGTGTGTGTGTGTGTGTGTGTGTGTGTGTGTGTGTGTGTGACGTGTGTGTGTGTATATATGTATATATATATATATATATATATATATATATATATATATATATATATATATATATATATATGTGTGTAGCTCAAGAGTCTGATGTATAATATATGCATGTCGTGTTAAAGTGGTGTGAACTGTCCCATTGCCGTTTTTCCCCAGTGATGCCGTTTGTTTACCAAAATGCTGCTCGGCTGATCCCTTGTATTTTAACTGAGCTGACTCTTCCCAAGCTACAACTCATATTTAGACTACATATTTAGACATTATTTTGTGCACAGCCAAGTCCCCTGACCCACCATGATGCCACCAGCAGTGGCTGCTTGGAAATGTGTGATGTGAGTGCAAACAATGCAAAGTCTTTGTATCTTTGTACAGGTGATATACTTATATGTGTGTAGGGTTTTACTGTTGTGATGGCAGCCGTTTGTATGAAGGCGCATGTGGCGTGTGCTCTCATTTTGAGAATTGGTGCACTCAACACCAGAGTGAAGCTAGTGTTTGGGTCGCTGCTCTTTCACCACAGCTCCAAATGTCAGCGCGATGGATCACATCTTCCCAGCGACAGTAGCCTCCCCTCCCCCCTCCCCCCGTTTCCCCCTGGCTTCCTCCTGATGGAAGTGGATGTGATGTGCTCCTTGGCCGGAGGAGCAGTGCTGCTGCTAAAACAGATGAAAGCGGCTCTCAGAGGCCCTTGTCTCCTGCCTGCGAGGCCCTTACAGAGAGGCATGGAGGCCTCGTCTCCTGCCTGCCAGGCCCTTACAGAGAGGCATGGAGGCGTTGTCTCCTGCCTGCCAGGCCCTTACAGAGAGGCATGGAGGCCTTGTCTCCTGCCTGCCAGGCCCTTACAGAGAGGCATGGAGGCCTTGTCTCCTGCCTGCCAGGCCCTTACAGAGAGGCATGGAGGCCTTGTCTCCTGCCTGCCAGGCCCTTACAGAGAGGCATGGAGGCCTTGTCTCCTGCCTGCCAGGCCCTTACAGAGAGGCATGGAGGCCTTGTCTCCTGCCTGCCAGGCCCTTACAGAGAGGCATGGAGGCCTTGTCTCCTGCCTGCCAGGCTCTTACAGAGAGGCATGGAGGCCTTGTCTCCTGCCTGCCAGGCTCTTACAGAGAGGCATGGAGGCCTTGTCTCCTGCCTGCCAGGCCCTTACAGAGAGGCATGGAGGCCTTGTCTCCTGCCTGCCAGGCCCTTACAGAGAGGCATGGAGGCCTTGTCTCCTGCCTGCCAGGCCCTTACAGAGAGGCATGGAGGCCTTGTCTCCTGCCTGCCAGGCCCTTACAGAGAGGCATGGAGGCCTTGTCTCCTGCCTGCCAGGCCCTTACAGAGAGGCATGGAGGCCTTGTCTCCTGCCTGCCAGGCCCTTACAGAGAGGCATGGAGGCCTTGTCTCCTGCCTGCCAGGCCCTTACAGAGAGGCATGGAGGCCTTGTCTCCTGCCTGCCAGGCCCTTACAGAGAGGCATGGAGGCCTTGTCTCCTGCCTGCCAGGCTCTTACAGAGAGGCATGGAGGCCTTGTCTCCTGCCTGCCAGGCCCTTACAGAGAGGCATGGATGCCTTGTCTCCTGCCTGCCAGGCCCTTACAGAGAGGCATGGATGCCTTGTCTCCTGCCTGCCAGGCCCTTACAGAGAGGCATGGAGGCCTTGGGCCCTATCTTCGCAAAAGCGGAAATTTAGCGCTTGCGCTCGTTTAACGCCGCGCGCTATGCAAATTTGGGGTGGGCACAAGCGCATGCCTGTTATAATTGTACTGGGCATAGGCGTGCCACATGCCAAAGCAGGCGTTTCAGCGCTAAAATGTGGGGATAGATAGATGGCATTATCCTATCGTCAGCAGCGCGCAATTACTTTGCGCTAAGAGCTTTGAAAAGCACCTCTTAGCTGCGCTCCAGGCGCTAAACACTCACCGCGCTTGATCGCACCATAATCTCCGCGCTGTGCAGCGCAGAAACGTCATTACGCACGGAGGTGCCACCCCAGGACATCAAATTCTGCTGCTAAAATTGGGTAACCAGCAGATTATTCGGTGAGGCAAACTTTTATCACATCACAAGGAGGGGTTATGGTAAATTAATTAAGAAAACTTGTACATTGTAGCCTACTTGCAATAGGCTATTCACCTACTGCTATCCCATAACCCGGACGGTCGTTCTCTCCATCTCTCTCTGTCCTCGGCACAAGTCGTTACGAGACTGTTTTAATTGAGTCCACTGTAAATCCTCCAATCTTTTCTTTTGTCTCTGCCCGCTGCAAACACGTTTGTATTGTCCCACCCCAGTCAACGAAATAACCCGAATTGCATCAAAACACAGATGTTTTTAACAGGTATATATGATGTGATGGTGTCGTGGGCACGGTGGGCACGGTGGCTCAGTGGTAGAGCTGTCGCCTCGCAGTCAGAAGGTCCTGAGTTCGATTCTCGCCTGGGACACTGCGGGTGCTGTGGTTGTGTTCCCCCCATATCTTCAGTGCCTACTGCCCAGGTGGGGTATCTCGTCGTAAGGGCCTTTCTGTCTGTGTGGAGTTTGCATGTTCTCCCCGTGCTCCCCCAGGGGGGTTCCTCCGTATATAACCCCCCCCCATTAAAAAAACATGCAGAAGATCAGATCGTCATCGTCATCCGACCAGTGACGACAACATCCCAAGTCGGTCCCCGGGCGCTGTATGAGAAAGCGACCACTGCTCCTGGCCTGCCCCCCGGAGGAAAGGACAAAGCCAGGATGGGTTAAATGCAGAAGACAAATTTCACCGGCCACCGTCAGCATGTGTGTGTTTGTGGCCCTCCGTGCATGTGTTGATGTGTAACCGTGTGACAATAAAGACGGGCTTGTCCGTCTAAAATCGTGTTTTTAAAATCGTGTTATGAGATAATATATACAGTCAATAGGCCTACACCTATCCAAATTACGCATGGGGAGAAGTACAGCATGCCTCACACAAACTGTACAGGGAGTGCAAGACGGGAATCTGGTTTCATTGTAATGCCCAGGCATTGCCAGGCCACACCTGTGAATAATTCTGGTGGTTAACACCGCCCAAATCCCGTTTGCGGCGTGCATATATGATTTGGCACGACTCTAATCTGCGTTTGCGCCCGTTGTTGTGACGAGTTATGCTTCCCTGTTTTTAATTGCATCACCACCATATTTTGGGGCTGTTTTAACTTAAAAACAGGGAGGTAACGTCTACTCAAACAATTATATCATTTTTAAACAGTTACGTTTCTGTATAAATCATTACAATATGCTCCCGTGAGGTGGGGATGCGTTTGGCGGCGGGGGTGCAAAACTCGGCATAACACCTGGACACTTGTGCATGGCGGACTGCTATCGTCGTGCAGAGACGATAGTATAAGGCAGGTGCAAACAGGTGCGCAAAGTGCACAAAGCGGATAGCGCCTGTGCCAAGATAGAGCCCCTTGTCTCCTGCCTGCCAGGCCCTTACAGAGAGGCATGGAGGCCTTGTCTCCTGCCTGCCAGGCCCTTACAGAGAGGCAGCACAGAGGGGCGCGTCTGATGCTCTGCAGCACAGGAGGAGATGACTGATGAAGGTGTGGAGGGGATGAGCCTCAGCAGACAACAGGATACAGTGATACCGATACCAATAGAGTACTTCATTGACTATCTTTTTGGAACATTTTGGTGGTATCTTATCTCGGCACACTGAACTGCCAACAACTCCGTCACATACACCGCACTCGACTTCACTACCACAGACTGTATGGGTTGTAGCGGCCTGTAGTGTAGTGTAGTGTAGTGTGGGCCAATCACATGCCACATTGAATCGAAGAACACTTGTGGTGATTGGCTGTTAGCTCGTTTCTAGAGCTGTGTACAAAAATGATCGGATGTAGGTATCGTTTGACTGAAGTTTCAATACGACTTGGTACTTGGTTATTTCAGTCGACACACAGCCCTAGTGGATGGTGTAATGCATGCTGGTGGTGGGAGCCCCTCTGCTCTGCTCTGTCCCTCCAGGAAGTCATACAGCTTCTCCTCTCCATCCGAAGGAGGCTATGTCGCCATGGCAACCGGAGAGAATCTGCTGCGCACATCTCCCGGCTCTGCTTGCCGGGGCTTGGCTGTACGTGTGCGAGCATCAATGTGGGTTTTTGCGCGAACTTGAACGTCGGCTCATCGCTGCTGCGCGTGTGCCGTGTCTGATACGTGACTGTCGTTAGGTTAGTGTGTCTCTGTGTGTATTTATGTGCATCAAGTGCAGGTATGCGTGTGTGTGTGTGTGTGTGTGTGTGTGTGTGTGTGTGTGTGTGTGTGTGTGTGTGTGTGTGTGTGTGTGTGTGTGTGTGTGTGTGTGTGAGGGAGCACACACACACAGACAGACATACACAGATACACACCCGCGCACACACAGCTTCACATTCATCGTTTGTACTGCAGGCTTTATTTTTAGCACGTGGCACTTATATAATCAGGGTGACTCTTGCGTTCTATCTTTCTTCCCCCTACGTTTCCCCATCCCTCTCTCCTCCTCTCCCATCTCCCTCTCTCTTCCTTTCCCATCTCTCTTACCTCCTCTGCCATCTCTCTCCTCCTCTCCCATCTCTGTCTCTCCTCCTCTCCCATCTCTCTCTCCTCCTCCTCCTCCTCCTCTCCCATCTCTCTCTCCCATCTCTCTCTCTCCCATCTCTCTCTGCTCCTCCTCTCCCATCTCTCTCTCTCCCATCTCTCTCTCTCCTTCTCTCCCATCTCTCTCTCCTCCTCCCATCTCTCTCTCTCTCCCATCTCTCTCTCTCCTCTTCCTCTCGCACCTCTCTCTTTCCCATCTATCTCTCCTCCTCCTCTCCCATCTCTCTCTCCTCCTCCCATCTCTCTCTTTCCCATCTCTCTCTCCTCCTCCTCCTCTCGCACCTCTCTCTCCTCCTCCTCCTCTCCCATCTCTCTCTCCTCCTCCTCCTCTCCCATCTCTCTCTCCTCCTCCTCTCCCATCTCTCTCTCTCCCATCTCTCTCTGCTCCTCCTCTCCCATCTCTCTCTCTCTCCCATCTCTCTCTGCTCCTCCTCTCCCATCTCTCTCTCCTCCTCCCATCTCTCTCTCCTCCTCCTCTCCCACCTCTCTCTCTCCCATCTCTCTCTCCTCCTCCCATCTCTCTCTCCTCCTCTCCCACCTCTCTCTCCCATCTCTCTCTCCTCCTCCTCTCCCATCTCTCTCTCCTCCTCTCCCACCTCTCTCTCTCCCATCTCTCTCTCTCTCTCTCCCATCTATCTCTTCTCCTCCTCTCCCATCTCTCTCTCCTCCTCCTCTCCCATCTCTCTCTCTCCTCCTCTCCCATCTCTCTCCTCCTCTCCCGTCTCTCTCTCCTCCTCCTCCTCTCCCATCTCTCTCTCTCCTCCTCTCCCATCTCTCTCCTCCTCTCCCGTCTCTCTCTCTCTCTCTCTCCCTCCCTCCCTCCCTCCCTCATGCTCCCTGCCTCATTATATATTTGACTCCCCACCCCTCCCCGGCCGCTCTCGTCTTTGGCTGCTCCTCTCTCTTCTCGCATTTCCGTCTGTTTCCCTTCCCCATCGACTGCCTCCCTCATTCTAAACCTTGCTACTGTCTCTCTCTCTCCCTTTCTCTGCCTCGCTCTCTCTCTCTCGGCATGACACTCTTCGTAGCAGGAAGAGAGAGAGAGAAGAGGGGGGACAGGGAGAGGGAGACGGGTGTGAGGCAGAGAGAGAGAGAAGATGAGTGAGGGAGGAGGCAGAAATACAGAGGGATACAAAAAGAGCGGCAGGGATGGGGTGCAGAAAGAGAGAGAGACGGAGGAAAAGAGAGAAATATAGAGAGAGAGGCTCATTGCTTTGCTCTCCAGAAGTGGTGGCCAGGGATGCACTCAGACTGGCTGCCTCTCTGCTTTTTAAGACGT
Source organism: Poromitra crassiceps (assembly GCF_964638095.1). Taxonomy (NCBI): domain Eukaryota; kingdom Metazoa; phylum Chordata; class Actinopteri; order Beryciformes; family Melamphaidae; genus Poromitra; species Poromitra crassiceps. The sequence continues at coordinate 41,899,354 of NC_139625.1, read as the reverse complement.
GTTAGTTATCTCCCCAAGTGGGCTGGGCTCTCCTCCTCCTCCCAGGCGTTGGGCCCATTCCTCAAGGCAATTTGAGAATAGATGGCACCTCAGCATTACTTAGCAGGATGGATCAGTGCAGAGCGGGCTGCACACGGCTGGGGAATAAGAGAGAGAGCCGGGCCCTTCTCCCGTTCAGCAAATCACAGTTTAGCACGTAAGCAGGCTCTCGGTGGATTAGCGTAGCTACACGGGGGTTTCGCTTTGGAAAACAGACCTCGACGCCGGTTGTATCGCTCAGGTCCGTTTGATGTGATCAAGCGCTACACAAGCTGAATTCCGCATCTGAGGAGTCATCAAAAAATAAATGCTGCCTGCTATACTGTATGTACGACGTACTACTACCTCTGTGAAAAACTGCTTACGCTATCCCCTCTAATTGCTTTTGCTTGACACACAGCAGTATCTCACATGAAGTAAATCAAACACAGTGGCTATAAGCCGCTGCTGATGTGCAACTATTTTGAAGGGCTAAATTGCATTGTATAATCGTTTGGTAATGCATAAGAATAACTTAGCGGATATAGAGGTGGTTGCTTCTGGGATGCCAGGACTTAACTGTTGAGGTCTCTGGAGGTGTCATGGCCCTAATTAAACCAAGCATCTGTGATAGAAAGTGTCCATGTAATAACACAATGCCCCATCCCAACCCCCACTACACACCCATCCCCCTCATGCAGTATCCAAGCCAGGTTTGTACATATAGGCAATTAGGCATTCACAATTTCACCCTTGTTAAATAGCCTATACTTACCTCAGATTATGTGCAGTGGTAAATGTAGAAATATTAATGGTGACTGTTCTCTTGAAATGAAAATGCTCTACTTGATTCTACAGTTCCTACTGTATCACCTAACAAGCCTTCACTGAAGGCCTTCACTGGAGCTGAACATCTTCTGTTGTATGTAGTCACCAGACATAATCACATATACAGTATTGCTACTAGGCATCTTGCGCGCGCTCAATTCCTGGGCTCACCCGCTATGCGGCCTCGCCCGCCCTGCAGCCCACATACGCAGCTCACCTGCGGTGCCTGTGCGGCCTCGCCCGCAGCTCGGCTGCTGCGTGGCCTCGCCTGATCTATTGGCATGCACAGGGCACATTTGCACAACTTTGCATCACTGATGACATCACTCACTGATGACATCACAAGGATGTCACAATGCCTATGACATCATCAGTGCCTATGACATCATTAGTAATTTCGTAAGATGATTTTGGTCAATAATGATGTCACTGATGACATCCCTGATGATGTCATATTGTGACGGCGGTGGGCGAAAAAACACCCTTAGGTGTGCACTGATGATGTCACAATGTCTATGACATCAGCAGTGATGTCATAAAATGGTTTTGCTCTTATGACATCACTGATGGTATCACTGATGATAATATATATACACACACACACACACATGCACATGCACACAGTATTATGTGAATCTATGTCTGGTGACTACATACAACAGTTCCAGAAGATAATGTTCAGCTTCCATCTGCTCCTGAAGGACACCAATAGTTCCATGTGCAATCTCCTTCCTATAATGTAGGCTAAAATACCTAATGGGATAGGATTTTCGGTGATGGATTTGTACAATTACATCTGAATAGGTTGGAATATTTGTTACCTCTTGTGTAATAACCACAACTGCTGCCCAAAATTCTTCATTAAACATCCCTGCTGCGTGTGTGGTATCTCAGTTTGTGTGCACGTGTGTGTCTTCATGTTTGTGTTTAGAAGTGTGTTTGTGGGTGCGTTGTCCAGCAGCACCTCACAGCTTGAGACAGAAATATGTCATCACCTTAGGGAGTGTGCTTCACTTCACTACCTCAGTGGCTGTCAGGCCTGGCCAAACGCTACCAGAGCACAGAGGGAATCCTCCGCAGGACTACCTGCAACACTGACTAGGCACAATTTCTCAGGACACCATATTTGTATGCCTCCGCCGGTGATAGCCAGGCCGGAGGCATTATGGTTTCGGGTTGTCCGTCTGTCCATCCGTCCGATGTTCGTTAACGCGATATCTGAAGAACACCATGATGGAATTTAATGAAATTTGCCTCAAACGTCGACTTGGACTCAAGGATGAACTGAGTCGATTTTGGTGGTAGAAGCTCAAAGTTCAAGGTTACTGTGATCTCACGAACGCCATTTCCAAGCTCGTCAACACGATCTCTCAGGAACGCCTTGACGGAATTTCTTCCAATTTGGCTCAAACGTCGACTTGGAGTCAAGGAGGAACCGATTAGATTTTGGTGGTCAAAGGTCAAAGTCACTGTGACCTCTTGAATGCCATTTTAAAGTTCGTTAACACGATATCTCTGGAATACCTTGACGGAATTTCATCAAATTTTCCTCAAAAGTCCACTTTGACTGCAGGATGAACTGATTAGGTTTTGGTGGTCAAAGGGCAAAGTTCAAGGTCACTGAATGCCATTTTCTTCATTAATGCGTTTTCTCAGGAACGCCTTGATGGAATTTTGCCACATTACGCTCAAACGTCCACTTGGACTCAAGGATGAGCTGATTACATTTTGGTGGTCGTTCTAGTTTAAAGTAATAATCGGTGACATTTTGATAGATGAAACTACATTTTGCTGCTCTCTATCGCTGATTGATATAATACAATGGTGTATCACTGCATTCACATTTTTACATTTGCTGCTCTAAACACTTGGCATCTGGTAGGTGTTTCCTGGGAAAAATTATCTGGTCAACAAGAAGCAGACTATTTTAATCAGTTAATCTGACCACATAATTTGAACTAGCTAATCTGCAAGTAAGTGTAAGTATAGGATTTTATTCATAATTTTGCAGGAACATACAGGGCCAGTAGCTACCCAGAAATGTAGGATTTTCCAGTCAAATATTTTACATTGTTGAAGCCACTAATTTACTGTATCAAGAATAAGTAAGTAACTCTGCCAGCCATGTTATTTTAGAGATCCCTGGGACTTTACAAAATTCAAGTTTTATTATGAAAAACTCTTTCTAAACCAAGTTAGGAGTGTTTTGAGCCTGCCAAATGTTTCTGTCCACACACCAATTTATCGTAATCACTCTTTGCCCTCATGATCAAAAATCTACCATACCTGGAGTGAGAAGGGGCTGAGTTCCATTAGAGACCTATACATAGATGGTCATTTTGGATCCTTTGACCTACTGAAGAGGAAGTTTGAGTTGTCCGGCACGCACTAGCTCAGATACCTGCAAATCAGAAATTATGTTCGATCCAAGATCCATGGTTTTGAAGTGCTCCCAAATGAGCATGCTTTTTTTGATGTTTTGTTGAGCCCTCCTCACTCCAAGCATCTCATCTCTAGATTTGTATGTCTGTTTGACAACTGTGCTATAGCCTCTACTGAAAGGATCAGAGAAGCGTGGCAGGGGGAACTTGCCATTGCCTTATCTGACATTATATGGGGTAGAAGCATGTCTGTGGTACAACTCTGTTCAGTTAATAGTAGACACCAGCTGATCCAATTTAAAGTTGCTCACCATCTGCACTATTCTAAGCATAAGTTGCACAAGATCTACCCTTCTGTCTCGCCACTGTGTGACAGGTGTCAGAGGGCACTCTGTCTCATGCCTTCTGGTTCTGCCCTTCACTGACGGGATTCTGGGCCAAAATAGTTTACTGGTACTCTAAAGGCTGAATTATGCTCACCCTGCCGTGAAGGGCGCGGGGGTGGAGCGAGGGGCGGGCGCGTCAAATTACGTAAATTTGTTGGGCGTGGTTATTCGCTAGCTCCAGCGGCCGCTTGCGTTGTGCCTGATTTTTTTTCTAACAGCGCGAGCTTCTCTCCAAACATGGCTGCTTTCGAGCCACTGAACCCTGAACACTGAGCTGTGTTTTCACCACATTTCTTGACACATGTGGTAGGCTATAAACTTAGATTTGCAACTGTTCGTTTTTAGTCATTTCACCAAGTAAATGTGTTGTGTTGAGAGCATGATTGAGAGAGATTAAAAGCAGCACAGAGTAGGCAATCAGGGCTGAGAAGTAAAAACGGCTTTCAGTAAAAACAAGTTTGGTGAGTCCTTCATGTGCTGATGTGCGGTCGTTTGAGAGTGAAAGCGCACTCAGTACTGCACAGCGTTTCATTGCGACTTTTCACGGGCTGTTCTCACCATTGTACAATACATGCTGATCACTTTCTGAGTATAATGGCATCAGCCCCAGCGCGAGGTCTCCACGGTGACTCACGGAGACTCGCGGGGCCCCACCCCCACGGAGCTTTGCTCGAGGATAAGAGCACCTTAAGGCCTACAAAATAACTCTTCAACCGGAGGCAGAACTTGCCATCTTCGGCTGCTCGGAGTCCTCTCTGGACTTCCCTGCGGCTGTGCAACAGTCTCTGACATAGGAGACAACTGTTGCCAAGAAACTCATTCTGCAGGAATGGAAGTCCCCCTCTCGTCCCTCTTTTCAGCTGTGGTTGGCGGACATGACATCTGTTATATGAATCGAGAAACTCAGGTTCCTGAGGACTAACTCGTTTAGAAGGTTTTTAGTTATCTGGGACCCATTTTTGGCCTACCTTGACGAGGTTAGGGGCGATGAGTGACTCACCCGGCTGGTCTCCCATGGACTCCTTGCATGGGATCCCATGCACAACATCTTTTACAAGCACATGGACACCTTATGCAGCTGATAGGACCACATTGTAATGTTAGAGCGTTGATGTATATGTATGCTTTTTCTTTCTTTTGTTTTCCTGTCTGTGTTCGTTTGTTTGTTTTTGTTTTCTTTGATACTCTAAAAATTGGAAAATAAAATATTGAAAAAAAAGAAGAATAAGTAACTGATTGACTGACCCGAGGAGGGACTAGTGCAGCGACCAGGACACATCCAGCTTCCCACCAGCAGACACGACCAATTGTGTCTGTATGGAGACCCAACCAAGCCGGAGGTAACACGGGGGCTCGAACCTGTGAACCTCGTAGTGAATCTACCGCTGCACTACCCGGGTGCCCCGTTTTTTCTCTTTTACTGTGTGCTTGAGTAAAAATGGTTGAGCTGGTTCACAGGAAAAAACAAACAAGTCTAATCTGTGTACTGATCGTGTGTTTGCCAAACTCCTGCACTGCAGGCACAGAAACCTGCTATTTTCATCTGTGTTGTCTTAACATTATCTAATGTACAAACCTTGAATGCATGTAGGCTACTCTCAAATCAGATAATATGGAAAACCATCTCAGGTCAATCAGGAAATTGCTTCTGGCATCCATCCAGGGATTATGGTGGCAGGTTTGTGCAAAGCAGTGTAGTATTACTGTTGATCTTGGATTACAGTGAGAGGCATGAGTGTTGAAACAGCTTTTAGGTACGGCTGTTCTGCTCTGGCTTCTGTTGTGCACAGTTATTTGATCCGCTTCAGTCATTGTGAAGGCGGGTTCGATCACTGTTGCAGCTGAAAAGCAGAGGTGCAAAGAGTACTGACAAATCCTACTCAAGTACAAGTATTGTTAGTTTAGTGAAAATTAACTCAAGTACAAGTAAAATTACGAGTCCAGGAAATTACACAAGTAAAAAAGTTGTCTATTTAAAAGTACTCGAGTAAAAGTACATTTGCATGACCTTAAAATGTGTTATATTAGTGTGATGTGCAAAGCAAAAATCTGAATTTACTAATTTACTCATTGTACATTTAAAAGTACTAAAATTTACGCAAGAGTAAAAAAGTTTAAAAAAGTAAAAATCCTCAAAATAACTACTCAAGTACTTGTACTTGAGTACTTTCCACCTCTGTTGAGTAGAGGGACACTGACAGTGAGTGAGTGTGATGGAGGGACACTAGCCCACTGTTCCACAGTCATGTTAGGTTACACACAGGGTGCTGCCGATGATGGGATGGGTGTGTGAGTGTACATGTCTCTGTGTTTGCATGTGCATGTTTGCTCCTTGTATCTGCCAAATGTCACTTGTTCAGGATCTAAGAAAAATACCCTTGGTTTCACATTGACCAGAGTTTTTCCTCTAGTTTTTTACTAGTCTCTCTGTTGTAGAATGGAATTTGTATCAATAACATCATTCTTCAATCCGCATAAACAAGAGCTTTTCAAGCCAATATGAAATGGTGACCAAATAATAAAATTAAGCCAAGGAGTCAGGATGGTGTCAGAAGTGGGATATTCATTTAATAATCGATAAGCTATAACAGATACAAATAGTTATTGGTATTAGTTCATAATCGCACACACATAGGTTAAAGCAGACACCCTCTGCCTACAGTAACAGGGTCATGTCACACGTGGCTGACGGCTGTATTCTCCCCCTCTCTGACCTTGCTCAGCCTCTCTCTGCAGCTCTCTTAGACAAAACATGAGCAGAAATAAATTGGACACAATATTTTCGCTTATTTCTTTTCATTAATTTTCCTCAACACGTGTCGTGATTGGTTGAATACTATGGAACTTCCTTCCGGTCTGCAGCATTTGTTTTTAGATGACCACTTCCTCTTTCCAAATTTTAATTGTCTGAAGTACACAGTGTCTCTGAAGCATTCAAAGATTGTGGAAGAGATAGACAGGTTGGGTGTGTTGTTGGTGGGTATGTTGAGGGCATGTTTAAGCATCCTTGTGTAGCATCCGTTCAGTCTGTGCTCCTCCTGTTGACTCAAGGTCCATGTTTTGATAGTAAGTTGAGTATCAACATTGGAATATGGAAATAAACCCACAGACAGGGGCAGACTGGGATTATAATTCAGGCCGGGCATTAGATACCAAGCAGGCCAGGCCGATATGGGCCGACGCGCGTGCCGGCGTCCGGAAAAGAATTGGGCCGTTTGAAGCCCAATTTGGGCCGTTTGAAGCCCAATTTGGGCCGTTTAAAGCCCAATTTGGGCTGAGTCCAATTTTACAATGAGATGCACCCACTTTAACCCTGAACAAAGTAAAAAAAAAACACTATTAAACCAGTAGGCGGCGCCTGGCCTGCTGTTCAGTGAATGGCCTGACTGGGGGCACCAATTTTCTTTTCTTTCTTTTTTTTTTGCAGGCCAGGCCAGGCCAGGCCAGGCCACCGGGCATTTGCCCGACGTGCCCGATTATGCAGTCGGCGCCTGCCCACAGAGGAACATGTAACCCTTCAGTTGCAGTTAAAACGGGTTAAAACCTGAAAATCAACTAAATTTGACTTTAAAGAGCATGGGGCAGGTTAGAGACCCCAATCAGTCAATGTGTAGGTGAATTATGGAGGAACTCGATTTTCACATTAAGACACTTACATATACACTACAGTGACTTCTGGGGTCGTTTTACTTTTTTAACTTTTATTTTGACATCTTGGATCCCAAAACTCCGACGTCACAGTGGGGAGTCGCCAGGCATGACCGTCTGTCCCTCTGTCTGTCGTCACTTAGGTCAGGGCTGTCAGTCACACACTATGGATGCTAACGCCGGTTTTCAGGAGGAAGAGGAGGTAGCAAATGTGTATGTACATGAATACGATGGCCTCAGCCTAATTTTGACAGTGAAAGAGAGCAGGAACAGCCCAGCTATGAAACAACGGACCGCGGAGAGAGTTGAGAAAGCAAGCGAGGCGAGCGGAGGCGGGCCGAGGTGCGGACTGTAATTCGATACACACACACGCACGCACGCACGCACACACACACACACACACACACACACACACACACACACACACACACACACACACACACACACACACACACACACGCGCGCAAAAGTGACGTATGTGTCCAGCCATCTGGCCGAGTTTTCGAAGTCCCGAACACAGTGAGAAAACCTCCCGAAGCTGCTGTGCTGCAGCGGGGTGCATATTGTCCGGCCAGCCGACCGAGAGGCATGCGAGCCGGGCACAGTTGGGGTGTGTGAGGTGGCTGGCTGTGGAGGTGGCGGTTTCTCCTCCTCCTTCTTTCTCCCGCACAGCAGAGCAGACCCCAGGCTGCACACAGCCCGGCGCGGCGCGGCGCGGCGCAGAGCAGAGCAGAGCAGAGCAGAGCAGAGCAGAGCAGAGCAGAGCAGAGCAGCGGTGCTGTGCTGTGCGGGGAGGAAAGAGCCGCAGCCTCCCCCTCCCTCGAGTGAAGAGAGAGCGTGTCACACAGCGTAGACACACACACACACACACACACACACACACACACACACACACACACACACACACACACACACACACACACACACACACACACACACACACACACACACACACACACACACACACACACACACACACACACACACACACACACACACACACACACACACCGAGAGAGAGAGAGGGGGACTGACGGAGGGCCCCTCCACTCGCTCTTTCCCCTCCCTCCCTCCCGGAGCGAGTGAGAGAGACGAAAAAGAGAGATAGAGAGCGTGTCACCGCGCAGACAGCAGGTACACACACACACACACACACCGAGTGAGAGAGAGAGAGCGAGTGAGAGAGAGAGAGAGAGAGAGAGAGAGAGAGAGAGAGAGAGAGATAGAAAGAGTGTCACGCAGACAGGCAGCAGCAGCAGAGTGGAGCTGACTTATCTGCATGCAGGAACCTGGCGACACCCGACCCAAAACTCACTGACAACGACTTACTACAGGCAGCTACTGACTAAATGACTAACTATATACTAAAAACTAACTAGTGATTAACCTACCAACTAACCGACCGACTAACTGGCTGACTGATTGACTTTGACTAGCGTAGTACCTGACCTGACTATCTGTCCTGAATATGCGACTGATTTGACCATGCAGTGGGAGGGGAGAGGGACACACGCACGCGGGAGCCACTCCCCACTGTGACGTAGCAGACTTTGTCTTAACAGAATAAAAGTCTGTTATTTCCTTCTGAAAAAGGAAGGTGTTTTTCTCCATATTTTTTTTCAAACTTTTTTTTTTTTTTTTTTAATGATGCATTAACTTTTCAAATGGACATAGGGACAAGGTTAAGTATACATTTAGCAAAGGAATTACCCTGCTCCATGCTCTTTAAAGGTTTTCACATGACGATATGAATGTTATTTTTGTATGTGAATGTTCTTGCAGTATGTGTGTGCGGTTCATGCGTCTGTGGAGGGCAGCTCAACCATGCCTTTTTGGGGCACTGCCGGGCTGCAGCCAGTGAGGGTTTTCCAGTGCTGCAGTTTGGAGGCTGACAGCTCGGTGACACATCATTACATATTGCTCAAGGCAATGCAAGCAACGGTGACCTTTCATGCTGCTGCTGAGTTCCCTGCACACGTGTACTTTTGTGTGTGTGTGTGCATGTGCGCGCGTGCGTATGCGTGCATGCGCCTGTGTTTGCACTATCGCCTGTTAATTAACTTTCTTGGTTCATATACCATTCTTGACATTCACGGCTGTTTTTGTTTGTGTGTGTTATGAATGGTTTGGGCCTAATGTACACACACTGTATATTTCCCCTTTAGCAGTTGAATCCCTGAGTCTTCCTTCTCCTTCAGTTTGCACTGTGCTATGCAGATAGATGCACAAACACACACAGATACACATAAACATTCAGTTTGCACTGTGCTATGCAGATAGATGCACAAACACACACAGATACACACCTAAACATTCAGTTTGTACTGTGCTATGCAGATAGATGCACAAACACACACAGATACACACCTAAACATTCAGTTTGTACTGTGCTATGCAGATAGATGCACAAACGCACACAGATACACACATAAACACTGTGCTATGCAGATAGTTGGACAAACGCACACAGATACACACATAAACATTTGGTTTGCACTGTGCTATGCAGATAGATGCACAAACGCACACAGATACACACATAAACACTGTGCTATGCAGATAGTTGGACAAACGCACACAGATACACACATAAACATTCAGTTTGCACTGTGCTATGCAGATAGATGCACAAACGTACACAGATACACACAAACATTCGGTTTGCACTGTGCTATGTAGATAGATGCACAAACGCACACAGATACACACATAAACATTCAGTTTGCACTGTGCTATGCAGATATATGCACAAATGCACACATAAACACTGTGCTATGCAGATAGATGCACAAACGCACACAGATACACACAAACATTCAGTTTGCACTGTGCTATGCAGATAGATGCACAGATACACACATAAACACAGTGCTATGCAGATAGATGCACAAACACACAGATACACATAAACACTGTGCTATGCAGATAGTTGCACAAACGCACACAGATAAACATTCCATTTGCACTGTGCTATACAGATGGGTGCACAAACGCACACAGATATAAACATTCCATTTGCACTGTGCTATACAGATGGGTGCACAAACGCACACAGATACACACATAAACACTGTGCTATGCATAGTTGCACAAACGCACAGATACACACAAACGTTCATGCACTGTGCTATGCAGATAGATGCACAAACACACACAGATACACACATAAACACTGTGCTATGCAGATAGATGCACAAACACACACAGATACAGACATAAACAGGTGCACATACTTTCACACTCTATGTTAAGTCATATATTGATGCTTAAAAATATCACTATATAGAATGATGCTAATGATGGACATGGGGGACAGCACCACAGCATCAGTGTGTCCTCACTCGCTTGCAAATGTACAGTATCACTCTAAACTATTCAGGGGTCAAATAAGGTTGAGTAGCAAGGAGTAGCAAGCTAATAGCTACATAAAGCATCTGCCAAATGACGTAATGTACATAGGAAAAGGCACATATTTTGTTAAATAAGATAACCTAGTTGCATTATTTATGTTTGACAAATTGTTAGCTAAAACCTTTATGCAGACAGATGCACATTAAATCATATATCTTGCTTAAAAATACCACGACATAGAATAATCCTATTGATGGAGATGGGAAAGTTTCCCACCACAGCAACACTATTTCTACCAGTCTCTCTTTCTCTCTCCTTTTCTCTTACAAATACAATATTTTTTACACACTTTTCAGCCTTTTGATTCAAACAAGCCTGACCTAATCTTTCTGATGAACGGTCTGGGATGGCATCCTTTGTCAAAATGCAGTGGGGGGCTGGCAGCATGTGTGTGTTTATCCCTCCTCTTGTCTGGCTAAGAGGCGAGGCAATATCTAGCAGAGTGTCAGATTAATAGTTGGAAGTGGAGGAAGCTCTGAAATCAGACAAGGTCCTCATGGTCCAGCCGACTGAGGCACACACCGTGTATCCGCAATGTCGCGGATTTTAGTCCAGTTCGGATCTCTTATGACATCACTGATGACCACTGCACGTCACGGCCTCACCTGCTCTATGACATCACTGATGACATCATCACGGATGACATCACTGATGACATCATTACTGAACTTACTATAGCCTCAGCCAGGAAGGCATACAGCTTATTAATCAAACACTGTCTGGTATCGGATGCCCAGCTATCTGTATCGGTATCAGGATTGAAAAACTCAGATCGTACATCCCTATTTCGTAGCTTTTAGTGCCCGTCATACTCTGTCTCTCCCCTGTCTCTCTCCACTGCATGCTGTCTCTAGCCTGGGTAAACCCAGCCTTCAACATGACATCACAGGCTATGCCTGTAGCATAAGTTTCTTCTTTCTTCGTGACTGATAGCACATAGAGGTCACGTGGAGGCTGGGTTTACCCAGGCTTATGCTGTGTCTCCCCTCTCCCTCTCTCCACTGCATGCTGTCTTTTGAAAGGAAAATGGCATACTACCGTACATTTTAATTTGTAATAACGACGATGGCATTGACAAGCAGTGGAGGAAGCAGAGAAATTAGATGGGGAGGATGAAACGGATGAAAGCATTGTTGGATAGCGAGAGAGAAGAAAGGAAAGAAGAAGAGAGGAGTAAGAGAGAGACCAAAGAGAAAAAACAAAAGAAGAGAGGAGTGAGAGAGAGATGGGACCTGGGGGAGCACAGGCTGGGTGGGGGGTATGTGACACATAGCATCAGACAGGATGAGGGAAACGCAAATGAAGTACATGGCATCTCCCCCTGCATTATGCTAATCAGCTCTGTCCTGCTGCCGTGCTGCTGGCTGCCCCTCAGTGAGCTCGTGTAGTGGAAGTACCGTACCACGGTGTGCGCGCACACACACACACACACACACACACTCACACACACACACATGCATGCACGTACGTACACATACACACATACACACACACACACACACACACACACACACACACACACACACACAGAAAGTCTTATCATGCATGCACTTGCACCCCTTTCGCATGGGTGCACATTTTGGCTACACGTCTGATTGGCAAATATGTAGTCCATTACTCATCTTCTGTTTGTTAATAGAAAAGTCACTGGCGGTAACATCATCCACCTCCTCTTCCTCCTCTTTAGCATTTTGCTAAACGTGTCATCCTCTGAGCCAGGATGTGTAGTCTGCAAAGCCACAATCATGCTCCCTAGCCAAGTCACATTGTCACAAGCAAAAGGACTTTGTTTGCTCTGTTCAACATTTCATAATTTTTTGTTGTGTGGTGGTGAGCTAGTTTTGTCCACATTTGGGCCCCGGACCCCTATTTGATGAGATTTTGTCTCTCAAACCCAAACCTGAGAATATCTTTATTGTCAGATATGATTTTGTCCATAATTCCATGCTTATCTGTATTGCACAAGAGAGATAAGAGTGAAACTATGATCAAAACAGTCATTCTTCTACATTCTATAATTGTGTTAACTTCTTGTAAATGAAATGGTGAAGTTTAACAATTCGTCAATTTGTTGGGGACCCCCTGGAAGCCCATCAAGGAGCCCTGGTGGTCCCTGGATCCCATGTTGAGAACCACTGAAGTAGTGAGTCATCCACGAGATATGTGACCAGAACAACCACACATTGTCCAGTTACTTGGGAATAGCCCCATTCACACAGGCTGTGAAAGCCGTGAATGTTGTGGGGTTATTAAGCCTCGCCTCCGGTGTGAAAGTCACTAATGCGGGGTGGATCATTTTTTTAAGCCTTTCGTTCCGCCAGTGGAGGTAGTATCAGCGCCGAATCGACATCTCTCTGAAAGGGCACGCTTCGGGAAGACGGGAATCCCAGCGAATTCATAAAAAATGACAGGAGGACTGAGGGAAAACCGAAAAAAAAAAAAAAAAAAAAAAAAAAAAAATTTGGCAGGCCAGGCCACCGGGCATTTGCCCGACGTGCCCGATTATGCAGTCCGCCACTGGGTGGATGTAACCTGAAAGCACACTCCGGGGTGGAAATATGGCGGGGCTGCTTGGTTCTGTGTGAAAGCAGTTTATGTGGCAACGCTACCGGCGTTGCGGGCCTTCTGAACGGCAATATTGCGGGATCTCTGTGTGAAAGTGGCTTATGTGACATATACTGTACATGTCGGTGAAGAGAGCGATTTGGTGGGTTTTTCCAGTGGAGAAGAAGTGAGAGTGGAGAGAGAACAATGCTATGCTGTGCGCTGCCCAGTTGTTAAAATTTCAAAAAAGCTGTCAAAGAGGGCATTACATTTCACACACACTACCGACAACAGATCCGTAAAAGATGCAAGCTGTGGCTGCATTGCACTCTGGTCTATTGAGGCTGCTGTCGGTGGGGAAATTACTACAGTATCTCTGCCTCTTCTCCCAGTCTAGAAAGAAGAAGCCCTTGCTCTTTGATTCTGAAGAGACAGCAAAACTGACAGCAAAACCTGACATTTAGCCTACTGTTGATATTTTAGGTAGTGGAAAAATTGTCTCCTATCAAACTACATTGTAGCCTCACTGGAAATATATCAACGAGACATCACTTCATCTACGTTTGGCTTGCAGGAATAAAACAAAACAAAACACTAACAAATAACACAGTGGGGCACAGAAATGGAAGGTGCATGCCAGTTAGTGTGTTTTATTGTGGATTTTTCCTTTAAGAATAGAGCGATCCATTTTCCACACAACTGAATGGACAAGCTTTCACTATATGACATACCTGAAAAGGTTGTGCCATGTGTCACGTAGCCTAAATGTTTGGGGCTAAGAAAGTTAAGACAATCACAGGAAAGTCATTGAAAATTAATTTAGTATACTATTCTGTGATTGACAACTTACACGACACTGCGCGTCCAGGTAGTGCAGTGGTAAATTCCCTGCCTACCAACACGGGGTTCACATGTTCGAGCCCCCGTGTTGCCTCCAGCTTGGTTGGGCGTCCAAAGTCCATACAGGCACAATTGGCCGTGTCTGCTGGTGGGAAGCTGGATTAAAGGTAAATGTCCTGGTCACTGCACTAGTGCCTCCTCTGGTCAGTTAGGCCGCCTGTTCGGGGTGAGGGTGGCGTGATCCTCCCACGTGCTACGTCCTGTCGGTGAAACCTGGCAGGTGAAAAGAAGGGGCTGGCGACTGCACATGTGTCTGAGGAAGTATGTGCTAGTCAGCAACTCTCCCCAGATCTGCAGAGGGGGTGGAGCAACGACTGGTACAGCAGGGAGAATTGGCTAAGTACAATTGGGGACAAAATGGGGGGTTAGGGTTGGGGGGATCCGAAAAACCATAATAATAATAATAAAAAAACACAATACACAATAAGAGCTACTTGTACATTTTATTTTGCGCAGTTTCACCAGTTTGTATCTGGTGTCGTCCTGTGTCTGTTGGTTTACACTATTGGTGCTTGTCGTGAGGCCAGAGATAGCGCAGGGCTGGTGTCCGTGTGGTCAGGCCGGTTTGCTCAGATCCCGGTCGTGTGGGCGCTAGCGTTTGCTCAGCTGTGAGAGTGAGGCTCCCCCTGATGTAAATGTTCATTCATATCTCATTGGTCATATTAACAATTCATGCTAGAGCATTTTTTCCCTTGCTTTCTCAGGCTGAAAAAGGCTGACATGAATATTGACGATAGGAAATGTGCTGTGTGGGCATTGGACAGAATGAGAGAGAGAGAGAGAGAGAGAGAGAGACATACATGGAGAATTACTGGGCTTGTTTGAGTGAACGAGTGGAGTGGTCCTCGTCCTCTTCAGCTTTGTGTGGTGCAGTGTTGTGCAGTGAGCTGGCTGAAGCAGCATCACAGTGGGAGGTGGAGAGAGCTAGTGTAGATCTGGATAGAAATATTTCTACCATTAACTCAAATAAATATGGTAATTATAATGGTTAATTTGGGGCTGTTGTAACCTTGCAAAAAGCACTGTGCTTCTCTGTTGAAGTGTCATTGAGCAAGGCACTCTACCTCTGCCTCTACCCGGTGCTGCTCCTCCAAACTGCTCCAATGATGAAATGCATTCATGTATGTAGTTAGTCTCGGAGGGGCAAAGAAACACATTCCCAATCCCACTGAATGTAACGTGACAAATGACTAAATGTGTTTTAGTATTGATGTGGTTCTAGTATAGCACTACTCTGACTTCACAGAAGTAGGCTGCTGGTATAAGCTCTGCCATTGGCACTGACCATTTCAGTCGGCAGCAGAAGAAAATCTCTTTCCACTCCCTGCCAGCTATGCCATTGGCTCCGACCCACTCTGACTGACCGGCTGCAACCATCTATGGATTTCCTTTCCGCTCCCTCCGTGTCGAATCTGTCTCTCAAATGCATCTGCCGCTAGCTCGCTGCTGAAATGTTTTGGCTGTTTTTCTAAAATGTTGGTCGTTTGAAGCCAGATTTAGTGGAATATCTCATTTTAAATTAACATTAGACTGTTGTTTTCTCATTAGGGTAAACACTATTTATTTAGAGATTTTTGTCAATTATATGTGCTGTTATGGTTATTAGCTTAGTCACTCACTTCTACTAGCTTCTGCACTATTTCCACAGGAGTAATCCTGTGGGGATGGTGCATTCCCAAAGTGGGTCGCTGGGGGTCACTGTCTAAAAAAAAAAGCATTCCCAAAGTGGGCCGCTGGGGTTCACTGTCTCAATTTTTTTTATTTATTTTTTGCCCTGGTCAAGCAGCCCACCGACCCACCAGGATTTATCCCGGTGCTCCCGATGGCCAGGCAGACTATCTGTGTAGAGGTTTGGATCAAACCCCTATCGCAATACAAAAATGTGACAACACGTATCGTAGGGCAAACAAATAAATACTGATATTAGCTACATCTTATTCTGCTGTAGTACTCACCAATGAGTCGGCTTACCCATCATAATTTCACAAGCTCTCCATCCAAATTATATTGTTTGCACTGCAGATTTGTGTCTCCGAAATAAACACTGTCATGCTTTGTTGTCACTGAACTTTTATTTCTTCCATATTGTGGTTGTATCGAATCGTGAACCCCATATCACGCATTGAATTGTATCATGAGACAAGGTATATATACAGTACATGTTTGTTAGCTCCGCCAAGGAGGTTATTTTTTCGGTGCAGTTTGTTAGCAGGATTATGGAAAAAGTACTGGGCTGATTTTCATGAAACTTCGTGGGTGTAGCAGGGGCCAAGGAAGAACCCATTACATTTTGTAGCGGATCCGATGAGACTTTTGCTAAATTTGCATGTCATAGCAGACTGGACTATTGGCCTTGGTGGAGGTCTGTGCTCGCCGAGTGCCCTTCTTGTTAGGTTAGATATCCATGTTCTGTCTAATGGGGAAACAATGTTGAAGGACAAACCCTCTACCCTGATCAGATGACAGTCATTTAACACATGTCAGCCAGCTCTTTCCTGTAGGCTCTTGTTTAAAAAAAAATCCCTTCCTCGTCACGTCATCCCTGTTTCCATTGATTTACATCAGTCTGTGTCTGGCGGCCGTCCTAGGCAGAGACAGACAGAAAACTCTAATAGTAGCTAACTAATGACGCGGCAGGCCGTGGATTTGGCTCAAATTGAATGAACGAGGGCTGTGTGCGAGAAGCGGAGAACCCAAGCGGCTGTGCATGCCAGACGGATATAGCAGGCAGGCAGGCGGCTGCAGCAGATGGGCGAAGGAGGAGGTTCAGATGTGTGAACAGCTGCTGACTGAGTAAAGAGTGGTGCGCGACCACGGGAAGGAGGAGGTGGCAGAGAGGGAAGGGGGGTGCAGGGAGAGGTCAGAGGTGTAGTTCTTGAGACCGGTTCTGACTCAAGACCAAACAAAATCTTGGCCCCTTCTTGGTGTCGGGCATGGGTCCTAAATCTCTTGTTCAGTGATTAGTGCTGTCATCTCACAGCAAGAGCGATCCAAGTTTGATTCGTTTTTGTGTGGAACTTCCTCGGGTTTATCCAGTTTCATCACAGATTTGAATACTGTCATGCCAGACAACAGAACAGAACAAAAGGTGCATCTGTGAGGAGGGAGAGACTGAATGGTCTTTGGTCTCCTTAAGCCCAATGAGCACACCGGGCCCAGGTGCACCCAATCAGCCTAACGACCCCAACCACCAGGGTCCTGCAAGACAGGGCCAGGTGGGAGGGTCTTGTACGGCAGGTCCGCATACAGACGAAGACCA
Source organism: Poromitra crassiceps (assembly GCF_964638095.1). Classification (NCBI taxonomy): domain Eukaryota; kingdom Metazoa; phylum Chordata; class Actinopteri; order Beryciformes; family Melamphaidae; genus Poromitra; species Poromitra crassiceps. Next base: position 41,881,979 of record NC_139625.1, on the reverse strand, counting down.
GTCTACTTTATAGACCTATTACTAAGATCTGTCTTCTTCAAGAAGCTATGTAGAGACAGTGGTAAAGACAACGGTGTGTTATGTGCTACAGTAGCTAACCTCTGACACCAAACATCTGAGAGAAGACATTGGACTGCTTTAGACTCTTATGTATCTGCTTCCTTAGTTTATTTGTTAGTAATAGAGAGCCGCAGGAACGAGTCCGGAAATCATCGATGCTAACAGTCCTGGTTCTTCACTGTTTTTGCCTATGGGAGTTTTGAATGGGTTTTTGGCGCGATGCTTCTAATAATCTCTCTGGGCAACGCTGGCTTAATCAAACGCGAACCAGTGTTTAGTAATATCATCTTCACACACGAGGACCACTTTTATGAGTTTTGAAGCTTTTACGTGCCGTTAAAAGGGCGGCTAGCTAGCAAATGGCTAAATGAGACTACACTGTTGAGTCGATGGGGATATATACGTCAATAACGTCACCACTTCAAAGGACGAACACGGAAATTCTCTTTCCCTCACCTGGTTCAGCCCTGTTCAGCCCGGGGTAATCAGTGCACACCAGTGGCGGCTGGTGAGATTGGAAACAGGGGAGGTAGCTTCGGTGGCGACCTAAGGTCGCTGAAAAAAATGTGGGCGTTTTTTTTTCTCTTTTGCCCAAAACGCCCAAATCTCATTTTAAATTAGCATTAGGATTAGACTGTTGTGATGTCATTATTCAGTTTTAACCATCAATAATTGTTCCTTTTCTCATTATTTCATTTCTCAGAGTAAATACTGTATATTTATTTTGAGATTTTTGTCAATTATTTGTGCTGTTATGGTTATAATTAGCCTAGTTACTCACTTCTACACTATCTTAGATTGTGTTACTTATGGATGGCATGGAATTATAGTGAAAATAGATTATCCCCCCTTTTTGCTGGGGACCCCACTTTGAAAACCACTGGCTTAAGCTAGAACTGTTGTGAGAAGGTTTCAGGATTTATCTCTATGCATTAGGCTGTGATTACTATTTATATAAATCTATTTATTCACATAGATTCATGATATATTATGGTATACAGCCTACCTGTGACATCAATGTTTTGATTAATCTGCGCCAGTACCGAAAATGTAGCCTATTACTGCATGACTGATCCTATGATATTGTAATCACACTCAGGTGTGCTTTCACAAGACAGGTGTTGTCCATTCAATCAGCCCACCTGTCTTTATAATGGCTATCTTGCACTGTTTGTATGATACTTGACAAAGTCTATGGCCGAAACTGTTGTCAAATAGCGTTAAATTACACTTTATTGCATCTGGAACGAGAGTGTGTCTTCCCCTGCACTATCAACATACTCGTTTAGTTACATTCCAATTCATCAACTTTGGAGCGTTATTTACCCCCCCTTCCCGACATGCTAGGTTGACATGCTTCGTCCCAATCGATTCCTTATTTCTTCTACTTTCATATGGTATAAAGATCACCACTCAACCTTTAAAAATGAGCTCGCTGTCAGCCATCGATTTACAGGCCAAATTCAGTTAAAAAATGTGGGAATTTAAGGTTGCGGGTTTTATTATAAAAAATTACAGGATGAAACTTCAATACGACAAAAATAGCGCTGCTCGGTGAACCATTTCCACGCCGAATTTAATAGAAGGCCCGGATAACTTGAAATCAATTGACTTACTTGTATATCCATGCTGTCTGTAGTGGAACCGCTGCAGCCGAGACGTTGCAAATATTCCAGTTTTCTGACATTGCAAAAAGCCCAGTACCGCAGTGCAAGGCTCCCGCAACTCGAAACTCGTTTTGGGTCGTAATCCAATGCAACGACTGTCTGGCTTGTGAACACTTACTGATTGATAAAAAAGTAAATAAAAATAAGGGGGAAATATAATATGCTGCTACTGTCTCAGTAAATGTCGGAAATCATTCCTGTCAGGTCATCACAGGCAGTGGATTTCACTTCCTACTTGATTCAGCGTGAGAGACCAGTGGACAATACAATGTCAATCAATGTCAACAATCTATCCAACCAACAACCAATTAGATTTCACCTGTGAATTACAAGTGTTTTTCAACCAATCATATTTTTTCATTAGATAAATTACCAAATAAATAAACGCCCACAGGGCGAATGTTTTTTATCTGCCTACCCCAGGCTGGGACCAGGGCCAGAGTGACTCGTCTGCATGGAGCTCTCCTTTCCATCAGTGCCCTACACAGGTCACTGTTGTTGAAGCATTTTAAGAATATAATGAATGAAAAAATGAGCATCTGCACATAAGAAAAAACACATTTGATTGATATTTTATTATAAAAAAAAATATGAAAAATGAAAAATATAAAAATAAAAATAAAAATTGATAATATTTTTTTTTATATAAAATCCCCAATCTAATAGAGGAGGACCATCCTCCTATGCCTCACTGGAAAAACCTCCTCTGGCGCACACATCAACAACAGTCCAGGTTGAGTGCTGACGTGACGTGGAAGCCTATGCGACAGTGTGTAGTTCTGGATTAGCTTAGCTCGAGCTTTTTACTTCTAGGGCTCGCATTTACGCTACAAAACTCCTGAAAGTGGTCCTCATGTGTGAAAATTATCCGACTGAACTCTGGTTCGCGTTTGATTAATCTTGCGTTGCCCAGAGACCGTATTTGAAGCATCGCGGCAAAAACCCATTCAAAAATCCCATAGACAGAAACAGTGAAGAACCAGGAAGTCTGGGACTTCCGCGTTCTGACTACAAAAATACGTCATCCCTGCGGCTCTCTATTGTCTCTCAGCATAGATGACAATTAGGGGCCGGCATGTGGAAGCCAAGACATGGACATTGGGTTTGCATGTGTGGTGTGGGGAAATATTAGCTGTGTAGAGAATAATATATCTCCATAGTGTATTGTGGAATTATAATGTTATTAGGCATATTTTGTTATTAAGATTTGTAATTTGTTGGTCTCCAGAATTTTGTGTTGTTTTAATAACAGTATGTAAGCTGTGGGAGCAGTAACTTTAAGGTGTACTGCTTTAAGAGAAGAGCATCACGGAGGTGGGGGGAGGCTGCCTGTTTAGGAAAAAGATTGTTCTGGAAAGATCAGTTGCAGTTTGAACAGCCACGGAGCCACACAGTTTTCTTACCGTGGTTGGGATAGAAAAGTAACATAATTTTTATCACCATCTACTGTGGAAAACATTTTGGAAAAGCCCAACATTTTTCTGTAAAATAAAAACGCGGGACAAGTGGATTTAATGACTTTCACCCACGTGTAAGGCCAAGTCTAGCAGATGGAACAAAACTGCAGCTATAGGGATCGTGAGATAAGCATTATCATCCTATCGCTACCAAGATGTGATAATAGCCATTTGAAATAGTCTCTCCTCTCTCATTTTAGTCTTTGGTAAAGACTCATCCTGGTCTTTGATGAGTCTTGAAATCTTGTAATTGTCTTTGTCTCAAATGGGACAGTGTTGACTTCGACCCTGACAGCAGTGCTGTCAGGGTCGAAGTTTATTTTCTGTCGGTCTGAAAATAACTCAAATTCACGCCCTTTTTCTGACCGTTGTCCTTGTTGCAATGGCTCCCACATCACATTGCCCCCTTTTTGATGGAGGTTAATCCCTCAAGCTCCTACACCCTGCCTCAGCCTGCTCCAGCTGATGGGGAGGTTTTGCTGAGCCACGGGGGGTATGGGAGGCGTGTTGTTGGGGGGGGGGGGGGGTCTCTCCCCTTCCCTGCTCTTCCAGCTCCACTTCTGCATTCACCCCAACCAGCAGGCCTCTACACCTGTTCAGAGCCCCTAGAGTCTAGGGGGTCCGAACAGGTGTTAGTCCCCTGTCAGCCAGCAGGCGTAGGGGCTCCGTACTGGTGTTAGTCCCCTGTCAGCCAGCAGGCGTAGGGGCTCCGTACAGGTGTTAGTCCCCTGTCAGGGGCCAAACCTGAAGGAGATGGCTGGAATTAAGTTGGCATGGCACTGACTGGGAAATCAGGTCAGCATCCTAAACACACACTCACACACACCGCCAGGAGTGTCTAAAAATAATGATGTCACCGATGGGGGGTGGACAGGAAAATAAAGTAAATGAAAGCAGAAGCATTTGCTGAAGTGCGAGATGTGATGAGCACAATGGTGGCCCGTAGAGAAACAGATATGGAGGCGGGTCGAGCATATACTGACGAACTGAGAGAGAGACAGTAGAGAAGGTGGCCCTGGACTGTTCAGGCTGGATTACATGGTCACGCAGGGTGGGAAAAGAAGAAACAAGGAGGAGAAGAGAGGAGGGAAGACACACAGGGATTAGCTCAAACAGTGGGGGAGGGGGTTGAATTATTCAACCCCCTCCCCCGCTTCTTTGACCCAGGTCTGACTCTGTTTCATATCCAACTTGAATATGAAACAGAGTCAGACCCAGGTCACATAGTGTTTTGGAACAAATTCTTTGCCTTTGTTTTAACCGGCTTTGAATACGCGATGGGTGGGGAGGCTGCTCAACGAGAGAGGAGCAGGACCGCAGGAGTGGCAGAAAGTTTAGGCAATCGCAGCTAGGGTTGTCACTATGATACACAGGAAAATATTGATACTCTATACCATTTTCGATACCACGGGGGAGGGAGGGGGATGACAAAACTTCGAGGCATAAAAATAACCAAAGACAGATTCACACGGTCAGACGCACGCTTCTCCATAATCTAGGCCCGATTAAATTAATTAAAACCTTCGCACATAGAGCAATTAACACTGCTCTAGTCATCAGCCTATCAGAACAAATTTAGCTTGTTGAAGCAACAGATACCCACCAATGATAGGGAGGGGAAAATCAGTAGTATGTTTGATTTTTCATTAAGAGAAAGTACTGCTGTTATCAATACCTGTTGCAAATGAGTATTGTATCCATTTCAAATTCTTTGTATTGATCAACCTTAAAGTAAAGTACATGAAAGACAATTTTGTGTAATTCTCTGTGGCTGGTCACTTCCTGACATTATCTGAATCTTCCCAGAGCTGTAAACAATCACCCATTTGTTTCCACAAACAGGATAAAACAAACTATTATTTGCAAATGTAGTTTAACCCTGGAAAGAGTAGGCTACAGAGAGGCAGAGAGAGAGGGATGCAAAAGAGAAAGGAGGATCTATGGAGATGTGTACAGGAAGAGGTGAGTGAGAGAGAAAGATCAGGCGGACATCTTAATTGAATAGGCATGTTGAACTCTAGCGCTCGTCCTCAAGAGGCTTTCCACTAATGTCCTGGTGAATGAGGAGAGTGGTAGAGGACAGGATCGATTGTTTTCCGTTCTTAACTTCCCCTCTCCGTCCCAGAGGGCAGAACGTCAAGGCTACACCACTGTGAGTCCAGATCCCCCACTGACTGACTACTGACCACCATTGAGTTATACTGACTGACTGACTGACTGACTGACTCCCATCTCCCCCAGGCAAGAGAAGCAGCATCCCATCCCCCACCGCACCCCCACATCCTCCACGAGTCCATGCCCTTTGCATGTTCCTTCTACATGGCTGCTGAATATTGTAGATATCTCGCTGCACACCGGCTAGAGCCTCTCAGTGCACTTTCCATTTAACAGCAGCAAAGAGCCCATTGTGGGAAGGCTTTAACGCAGTGGAATTAGCAATAGCTATAGGCCCACAGTACATGGAGTGATAGTGAAGTCCAGCTTCATTATGGAGATAGTAGTAGTACTGAAGTAGTAGTATTAGTAGTAGTATTTTAGTTTTTGGTTCATTCAAAGTTCACCCTGCTCAATCATAAGTTAACCAGGGCTTGTAATCAATAGTACAATAGGCTTGTTTATAGGAGAGAGTTGTGGTGACCATCTCACCAAGTTATGTGTTCTCAAAGTGGGGTCTGGGGACCCCAGGGGTCCTGGGGACCCCCTGCAACCCCGGGGGTCCCCAGCCAAAAGGGGGATCATTTATTTTCACTATAATAACATCCATAAGTAACACAATGACAATGTATGACTGTTTTGGTCATGGGTTTTACTTTCTATGTAATGAAACATCTAATTTGTCTAATTTGTGTCAGTTTTGGGGTCCTTGACATGAAAAAGTTTGAGAGTTTGAGTAGATGTTTTGGTGGCTTGGGGGAGTGGAAAACAATCAGATTCCTCTAAGTTAAGCTACCGGGGTTCATATCAGTTAAGAACACATGAAGAAAATATCTGAATATGAGCATTGGTCCAGACTGTGGTTTGCCATTGGTTCATTTTCTTATGTTGGGCTGTCCAAGCATGAGTAACTGCTGGCTATCAGATGTTAACATCTGTCTTCTTATACCCATAAAACCTTGTGTTTTATGTTGTTGGTTTTGATTACAGTCTCATTATAAACACACCAACTGCTGCAGACGTGCTTTGTGTGAATATCCCCTAAGAAGCTCTGATGTAGGCCATAAAATAGCAGAAAACATGCTGTTGCTTGGTACTCCTTAAAATCTCCATACATCTTTTTATAACCTTTATGTTTTCAAGAAGTGTTTGCTGAGCATGCATTCTCCTTTTAGCACGTAGCTGTTACACACAATCACAGCAGGGTGCTACGCTGTGTAAACAAACACAGTCGACTGTTGGCCCTGAGCACAGCCACTAAAGCTGGGGATGATGGTTGGGGGATGAATGGCCAGGTTTTCCCAGCTGGTTTGAGGGATTTGAACCACTGACCTTCTAGTCTGACTAAACATAAGTAGGCTGCGGGTATAAGCTCTGCCATTGGTGCCATCCATTTCAGTCAGAATTCTCCTCCCTTCCGCTTCCGCTATCTGAGTGTTTTCAAACTAAGTCCACGTCCCTAGTGAGATGAGTGAGATGAGTGAGATGAGTGAAACAAGGTAGCACCCTACATACTGAAAATGGCAAGTTTTACATATTCAACATGCCTGTGCTGCATATTTTAGTTTTGTGTGCCCTTTTCTTTTGGGGGGATTTAGCCATTTGCTTCCTGCAAAACAAGTTGACCCCCAACACTATTTTTGCCATAGCGCCGTCACCGCATGGGCGCTTAGTGCTGTCCAAGATGCTTGTGATTGGTTTAAAGAAATACAAAAAAGGGCAGAGCATTTTTCCCCCTTATACCAGTGGGGCTAGCTTAGGGTTTGGAAGAGGAAGCCATGGAAGTGATAAAGCTGTAATTCCTCGAATGGCCACTTGAGGCTGGACCCAAAAGGGAGTCGTTCCCGTTCACCCCCATGTTAAAATGACCCACCTTGTAACAGGATTAAGCATGTTTACAGCCTGTAGCTAATTTCACCTTTCATAACAACTGTATGGGGAGTAATTTTTATTTATTTATATAACTCACCTCTTTCGAGTAAATTATATGATAGAAAAGACTATGTTTTGGAGAGATGATTGACAGGTCACCTGTCCAGTGATCGCGCAGCTTGCCGATCACGGACTAATAGCAGCCGGAGCTGCAGCTCTGAGAAACCCCTCATCTAATGCCGTCTAGCGTGAGCTGTGCAAGAATCCCAAGATGGCCACAGGCTACACTAGGCTTCAAAACACAAGTCGAAAAAACAATAGCAGGCTTCGTCCATATTATTTACCTGCGATGCCCTTTACCAGAATGATAGTGGGTTGAGCCAGACATTTCTCCAGCGCTGTGCTGTGGAGATAAGTCTGCTGGCTAAGCGAGACCTTCAAATCTCAAACCTGCTTTACCTTTCTGCCACCTCCTGCTTTACCTTTCGGCACCTCCTTACTGTTAGATTGATGGAGTGTGGCAGCAGCGAGCTGGGGTCAGAGAACTGGGAAGGTCCCCAGGGATTTTAGAGATTGGATTGGGTCAATGTACATTTTACATTCCAGGGATTCAGCTGGTGCTCTTAACCAGATCAGCTTGCAGTGAGAGAGCAGGTACTGTAGGGCTTTAGTTTCTAACACAGCAGTTCCTGAACACACTTGTAAACTGGCCTTCCAGTTATGGGATTATCTGTGTACTGTGTGTACTGTATGTATTATCTATGTACTTGCGTGCATGTTTTGTGATGTTGTTCTTGTGTTGTGGGAGCATAGACAAATTTCCCTACGGGACAATAAAGTATATCTTATCTGAGTTTAGCTTAGTTTAGCTTCTGGGGGAAAAAACAATCAAATGGGCACTAACATGGACAGTCATCCAAAAATGCAGGCTAATATTGTCTGTGTGTTTCTTTCTATTCTACCAGATACTTCAGAGTTCTAAATTAGTGAAACTGTTGATTTCTTTGGGGGATGTCACTACAACCAGTCACTCACTACAGCTGTTAGTTTGTATCCTGTCCTGGTCTCCGCCTAGCAGGCCAGAATGGTCAGATCCGCTGTACTGCGGGCTAATGGTAATGAGGATTCGGGCGGGCAGATGATGGAACACACTCCGTGGGATGGAATTAGCTCGGAGCATTTCAACTTTCCCTGTGAGGCAGTGGCCCTTTTATCCTGTCATTTGCGGAATTTGCGGAGACAATGGAGTGCTTAATCTTTTGAAGACAACACAGCAGAGAGCCAGGAGGGAGGGAACAGCCATCCAGTCATCTCATCAGAGACCAGAGGACACACCTCTCTGATGATGGGGAGAGTTCCTCCCTTACATGTCTAATAATACTCCTCTCTCCTCCACTAGCAACTTTTCCCTATGTCACCGTGCATGTGTGAGTTGTTAATAGTATGCAGCTCTGTGCCCCTTGTGTGTGTGTGTGTGTGTGTGTGTGTGTGTGTGTGTGTGTGTGTGTGTGTGTGTGTGTGTGTGTGTGTGTGTGTGTGTGTGTGTGTGTGTGTGTGTGTGTGTGTGTGTGTGTGTGTGCTTGTGTGCATCTGTGAGCATGTTTTGTGTGCGTGAAAGCATGCTTGAGTGTATTGATGAAGGGTGTAGTGTGCCAAGGGAGTTGTCAGATGTATTTATGTAGGGCGAGTGTGTAAAGGGTAGATGTAAGTCGGTACATATTGTACGCAGTGAAGCTATGAAATCCAATAGTAACAGTATTCATTTGTGTTTTAATTACTAGTATTTTAAAGTAATGTTCATCAGTCTATTATATTATATTATATTATATTATATATATATATTATATATTATATTATATCCATTCTATTATACTGTATATACTGTGAATATACAGTATATAGTGATGTTTTATGTGTAAATGGTATTGTACGTGTCAATGTGAAGTATGTGTTAGCCAGCCCCTAGAGTCTCAGAGGGAAGGATGCTGAAAAAAGTTCATCCATAAGTATTTTATTAGTCTAACACAAAAATATATCTGACCTAAACAGGGTTGGGTAGTACCAGGGTAGTAACGGAATACTTGTAAGAAGGTTACATTTTCTAAGGCCCAATCCCAATCCCATTTCTTATTTTGTATCCCTACCCCTCGTTTTTGAGTGCCCCTCGCTTTGCCCCTTGCCCTTCAAAACAGAGCCACAAGGGGCAGGCTTTGAAATCAATTACCTAGAAAATGGGACACCCCTGATGACATCATAATTTTGCCAAACTGGCATAATAAAGCTATTAATGGTTCAAACAGAATGAAGTCTGCCAATTCAGATACATTATTTTGTCATCCTATTAGATATACTATTCAAAAATTAAATAATTAAATTCTTGAGACTTATTAATATTTAAATTGTACAACTGTTTACAAAGTTTGATTAAACATTATACTATTTTATTAGTTGGCTGGTTTGCTCAGGAGTGACTGGAAAATATGATTATTATTATTACTATAACATTATAGTAGGCTACTACAGGATAGTATATTCAAATTTACGTTGATATTGTTCATATCCTGGTTTTCAGACATGTAAAATGCCAACATTTTATTCTGGCGATTGGGTTGCTTTATAATCGGGAGATGTAACCATCTCATGATGTACAGGGTTTTCGCTGGGTGGGGTCTCCAAAAATAATTTATTTTACCGGACCAATGTGTTGCTTTTCTTTACAACTCCATAGTCACGTTTCAATAAACAGTGACTAAACAGTGAACAATGAATAAACGCATTGCACGGACCTGCTGGCTGACTGGTGCTCTTGCATCTGGTGTTCTCAGAGCTGGGAAGCGAACGCCCATATCACTAAAATAGTCGCAAATAACTAACCCAAAACTTACAAAAATGTGTGTTCCTTTAATGTCGATACAAATAACCGATGGATCGGATTGTTGAAACACGCTATTTACCAAGATCAATGTGTTTCTGCCTGGTTCTCTACACCCAGTTGCGCTGCAAGCATACAGCCTGCCCCGGGTACAGTCACGCTGGGAGCGGGGAGCAGACAGCCTGCCCCGGGTACAGTCACGCTGGGAGCGGGGAGCATACAGCCTGCCCCGGGTACAGTCACACTGTGAGCGGGGAGCAGACAGCCTGCCCCGGGTACAGTCACGCTGGGAGCGGGGAGCAGACAGCCTGTCCCGGGTACAGTCACGATGGGAGCGGGTACAGTCACACTGGGAGCGGGGAGATCCTCTGGATGTCTCCGGCGCGATTAGCAGCAATGTGATTTTTTCTTCTGAAATACTGCCACAAACAAATTCCACAACATCCACAGTCCTTTGTATCAACATTAAACTCAGATATTCACATTAGTTTGTAATTTTTGGTTCATTTTTGGTTGATTATTGGCTATTTTCCTCGCCTAGCCCTGGCTTTGTAGTGTGCCCCTGGAAAATCTCTGTTTGGAGGGCCAGATAGGGGTGTATTGGGATTGGGCCTAAAAATCCCTAAAAAATATAAAGGAGAATTTATGTATTTTTCAACCTACATTTTTGTAACTAATTGGGACATTTTTTGAATTTGATCCAGTATTCAGCGAGAGCGGATCAGCTGGCCCTAGCTGCACGGGCTGCAAAGTCATCAGACAGAGCGCACAGACCTGTCAATGTACTGTACGTCCACTAAAAGTGCTTGCGCCTGACAGGCTCAGATTGTGTTGTGTTGTCAGACTCGGAAGTGTCTGACAACATGGAAACAAGAGAAATTGAACGTGTTTCTACCTTTCACTTGATCCGGTCTGTTTATTGCTGTGTAACCAAGTCTCGCTCAAGGAGAAGTCTAGCTCCAATTCTCACGAGAGTTGAGTTGTTGCAGGAAGTTACAGTTAGAAAGAAGCAAGAAAGAAGCTAAAGCTATGCTGTCTGTACTCCAACACAACAACCTCCTCCCAGGAATCCTCTCTCAAGCTGTCACTCACGTTTCCACTGCTCTCTTCCTGCAACAACTCTTCTCCTCAACACTTCTCCTGAGCAAGACTTAGTTACAGCACACAAACAGACCGAATTTCTCCTATTCTATTATGTTACCCTAAAATATATAATCTGGTTACAGATACAGTACTTGTGTGAAGTGAAGGATTACTTCTGGGAATACTTGTAAGGTGGAAGCAAGAAAGAAGGCAGTTCAAATAGTAGCTGTTCTATGTCTTCATAAAATGTAGCACAGAGGATTTTTTTTTTCTTTGAATGCAAACCCAAAATAATTTTTTCCTGAACTTTATAATTGTTCACTTTTCTTATCTGTACCTTTATACATTGAATATGGCAAAGTAATCTCAAAGCAACTGAAAGTAAGCAAAACCTTCAATCAAGCAATTGGATTACATTCATGATTGCAATTTTGAAGAGCTATCAAGTAACTGTAATGGATTGCATGGATAAAGTAACTTTTTAGGTTTTAGAATAACTTACCCAACAGAAATAATTAATGTACCCCCAGAGCTTCTTCAGACGACTGATCCCCCTTTCAATGACAAACCTATACAGTCTTTGCAGTCTTTCTAGGCTTCTCACAGCCATTTTTTCCTGCAGGTCTATCTCTTAGCACCTACTGGGACAAGAATATATAGAATATATAAGAAGATATATGTAAGAATATATAGGGGAGAATTGGTTGAAAGCAGGTTAACCTTATGTCTCCTACACTCCCCACTCTCCACCCCCTACCCTCCTCACCAACACTGGACCTTGCGCCGGCTGACCACACAGCACTGTAGTGCTAAGGGGTGAACAGCAGGAGGGTGAAATGTGAACAACACAGGGCTTTCTTTGGCAGGCTGCCCCATATCCAGGT